>NC_037338.1:57530118-57832803 GCF_002263795.3 Bos taurus | reverse complement strand
CTTTCATCTAGGTTTTCACTGTTCATGTATTTCATAATTTAATATATTGCTTTTATCTATGATGTTTTTATAGTTATATCTTATTTTTAATTTTTATTTATTATTTAATCATTATTTTATAATAGCATTTCTGATTAATATAGAGCTTAGTTTTGTAGGATTGAAGCTTCACATAAAGTGAAAACAGTATATATTCTATAAGTATGGATTTGTTTAATATTATATTTACATATTACTTATGTTGATGAATGGAACTATAGTTCATTCTTTTTTTACTACTATACGTTTCTTTTGACTATATCACACTTTTTCTTCATCCTCGTGGTTACAGATATTTGTGCTATGCACTGGTTTTGCTGTTACTTAAAAATTTTGTCATGAGCATCTTTCCTTTTGTGTAACTAGAATATATAATTAGAAGTGAGTTTTCTGCATCTTTTTATGCATGTAACTTCAATTTTATTTGTGTAATGCAAATTCTTTTCAATCTTAGTAATTAAAATTTCCTATTCTACAAGCATATATCTTTTAAAAACATTTTTTTTCATTTTATTGTATTGAGTATATCTAAAATAGTGTTGCAAATTAATTTTATTGTGCATTTTCTAATAATTATTGAATATCAAGGTCTTTTGACATGTTAGTCATTTGTGTGTTTATTTCTTCCTGAAATGTCAGTTCAGGAGTTGTGCTGATTTTGTATTTTCATATTTTTCATTTTATTACTGATTTATAAATCTCTCCATGTGTCTTTATAAATTTCATGTTTGGCAAATATATTCCAAGCTTTTAAATGATGTCTTAAGATTGTATAAACACATATACATGAAATTTTGCAAATTTAGTTAAATTTAGCACTTATGTAATTGACTGTAATATATTGTTTTTAAATTTCTTCCCAACCTACAGTAGCAATACATTCTCATTTATTTTTTGGAACATTTAAAAATTTTGTTTTTTATATTTAAGATTTTAATCCACAGTATGGTTTTATAAATCTATTATAAGAAATAGATGTCCTATTGATCAGCTGTGGCACAGTCCACTATGTATGTAGCATCCAATAAGGGCTCATCCATGTTAGCCTGGTAAGATGTTGGGGACAAAGGGAAGAGATGTGAGTATTAAGCTCACACTGCCTTTTTACGATGAGTAATAAGGACTTTTCACTTTGGCCCAAGAGTTTCTTATCTTCTGCTGTATCTATAAAAACTGTGGTAAGATAAATTATTGGTTTGCCCATAAAGAAAGTTGAATGAATTGCAGTGCTGGAGAAGACTCTTGAGAGTCCCTTGGACACCAAGGAGATCAAACCAGTCAATCCTAGAAGAAATCAACCCTAAGTACTCATTGGAAAGACTAATGCTGAAGCTGAAGTTCCAAACCTTTGACCACTTGATGCAAAGAGCCAACTCATTGGAAAAGATCTTGATGCTGGGAAAGATTGAGGGCAAGAAAAGGGGGTCACTGAGGGTGAGATAGTTGGATGACATTACTGACTCAATGGATATCAAATTGAGCAAACCCTGGGAGATAGTGAAGGATGAAGGATGGGGAAGACTAGAATGCTGCAGTTCATGGGGTCACAAAGAGTCAGACACGACTTCATGGCTGAGCAAAAAAAGTAAAATTGTGAGACCCCTCATAGTTCTTGACACTAAGTGTTCATCAAAAAACAGGTGCAAGTCATTAAAAAACAAAGTTCTGTTACAGCTTTCAAGAAATTCAGGATTCTCATACATCTTCAAATAAAATATAATTGAATACAAAACCTAATCTCTGATTAGATAAATCATTGAAATTACACAGAATTATAAGTTCACAATACTATATGATTGGGTTATTAATGCTAGATATGTAGTTCTTAACATTCGAAATAGTGGCTTGATTAAACTATTCTCATCCCATATAGAATTATACTATTAAATTTAAAACCACAAACAAATTATACACTTGCTTTGCATTTTCTATTTTATCTTATCATATTTTTCTTCTCAGAACATATGTCTTTTTCTGTTTATATATTAACCCACAGATTCTGAAATCCAATAAACTGCACAATGTAAAGCCAAAACTGGTGAAGAGTCTAGAAGAATAGACATACATAAAAACAAAAAGAGGTTTAAAAAAGTAGGTGTGAGAAAAGACAAAAAATTCAAATGAATTTTTAAGATTAAATAAAACAACCGCTAATAAAAATGACCAGCAAAGTATGGTCACAGCTATTGCTTTGTAGAACAACATACTTTGAGTTGTATAGGTTAAAATAAAAATGTGTTTCCTCTACACATATGCTATTTTTGATGCCAAATATGTGGGCTTTTCCCCCAGTCTCACCCAATGTCCCACTCTCAGGCACCAACCAGCTGTCCTATAATTCAATCATGACCTTACTACCTGAAATTAGCATAGAACCCACAGGTTAAGGGGTTAGTCCTGCAAGACCATCCTCCACTTTAGACAGCAGTTCCAAGTCCCAGGTTATGGCCTGTACTTCTGCCCAACTAGATATAAATTGCGGGTTTGAACAGTCCCTGAAGCTGGTTCTACATTTGCTATAACAACTCACAGAACTCAAGTAAATATTTGCTTACATTTGCCAATGTATTATAAAGGATATGATAAAGAATACAGATGAATAGTCAGATGAAGATGTATATAAGATAAGGTTTGGAAATGTCCTTGTGGAGTTGGAGGGTGCCACCTTCAATTGTGCACAAATCTGGAAACTCTGGAACCTTGTAGTTAGGGGATATTTTTGGATGCTTCATCCCATGGACAGAGGAGCCTGGTAGGCTGCAGTCCATGGGGTCACGAAGAGTCGGACACAGGACACAACTGAGCGACTTCACTTTCACTTTCATGCATTGGAGAAGGAAATGGCAACCCACTCCAGTGTTCTTGCCTAGAGAATCCCAGGGACGGGGGAGCCTGGTGGGCTGCCATCTGTGGGGTCGCACAGAGTCAGACATGACTGAAGCGACTTAGCAGCAGCAGCATCACATAGATATGATTGATTGTAAATCAATTTCTGGCCCCTCTCTTTTCTCTGGAGAATGAGGCTGAAAGTTCCAAGCTTCTTACCATGACTTGGTCTTTCTGATGATCTGTTCCCATTGTGAAGCTATCCAGAAGCCTACCAAGAGTAGTCACATTAGAACAACAAATGTTCCTATCACCTAGGAAATTGCAAGCGTTTTAGAATCTGTCCGTCAAGAACTGGGGGAAAAGACCAAATACATATTTCATTTTTCATATATTTCATATATATGCATTCAAGATAAGAA
Source organism: Bos taurus (assembly GCF_002263795.3). NCBI lineage: Eukaryota > Metazoa > Chordata > Mammalia > Artiodactyla > Bovidae > Bos > Bos taurus. Next base: position 57,829,516 of record NC_037338.1, on the reverse strand, counting down.
AATATTTAATAATTAAAATAATATATTTGCCAACAAAGGTCCATATAATCAATGCTAAAGTTTTTCCAGTAGTCATGTACGGATGTGAGAGTTGAACCATAAAGAAAGCTGAGCACTGAAGAACTGATGCTTTCAAACTGGTGCTGGAAAAAATTCTTCAGTCCCTTGAACTGCAAGGAGATCAAACCAGTCAATCCAAAGGAAATCAGTACTGAATATTCACTGGAAGGACTGATGCTCAAGCTCCAATACTTTGGCCAACTGATGTGAAGAATCAACTCACTGGAAAAGACCATGATGCTGGGAAATATTGAGGGTAAGTGAAGAAGAGGGTGACAGAGGATGAGATGGATGGATGGAATCAATGACTCAATGGACTTGAGTTTGAGCAAATTGAGAGATTGTGAAGGACAGGGAATCCTGGGATGATGCAATACATAAGGTTGCAGAGTTAGACACAGCTTGGCCACAGAACAACAACAATGAGCATTTTACTTAAATTATAGTATTTAATACCCATAGTCACTCATTATCAGGGACATTTCCAGTATCATGTTGACCGTCCTCCTCAGAGTGTCAGTATCACTGTTTCTTTGTATTGCACTGTAGGGAAAATTGAACATGTAGTTAGATTTTGCAACCAACACACACTCTTTAGCTTGACCCTGAAAATTTCACAGGTGAACAGATTTAATCAAACTTTATGCACTTGTTTTTGTTTGTCTATAATAAGAATATCATAAATACAGCATTGACTATCTTTGTAGAGCAGATTGTTTTTCAGACAAAAATTATGTGCCTCTCCACTTTTGTCTGTTACAGTAGAACATCTAAATATCTGTGAACAACATTAGTAAGAGGAACCAATGGATTTGTCAGTATCTGAAATACTGACACAGGAGGAGCCAAGAACATAGAAATGCTAGAAAATCTTTTAAATGCAAAAGGAAAGCAGAGATGAAATGGAGTCAGATTTGATTGACTCCATTTGAGTAAGATTTTATATTAAAAAAAAAAAGACCATAGAGGGAATATATAGAATTATTATTGGTTTAAGGTATTCATTCTAAAGTTAATATTTGCTGGTTTCTTACACAAGACTCACCCCCTAGAATTCTCACTAAAGCACCCATATTTTCTTTTGTGTAATAGCATCTCTATTGCACTCTCTAAAGATCTATGGGAATGAGTCATCACAAGCTCCAAGAATTACTCCCATTATTCCAGCTATAGAATGCAGTTCTGAGATGATCATGAGACCTAATCTAGGCCATGTGGCATTCAGGAAATTTTGCTAAATAGATGAGGGCAGAAGCTTTGTCTAATTTTTTGAGAATGAACAGAATATTGAATGACTTGGAATAGTACAGTGATGGGAGTTTAGGAACTGTTACATATATTTTAACTCATCAGATGAGCTATCTTAATTGTGAAAGTGACTTATAGAGGGGAAAAATAACAAAAACTTCAGAGTATACATAAATAAAGCCAAAGTTCTAAAGACGTGTGAATGTTGAAATTAACATTCAAATGAATCCAGTTCTCCTTCTAGGCTATTTCGGCTATATGTTACCATTTTATTTAAATGAGAGGTATGTGTGTGATCAGTCATGTCTAGCTCTTTGGGAGCCCAGGGACCATAGCCCCCCAGGCTCCTCTGTCCATCCAGGCAAGATAACTGGAATCAGTTGCTATTTCCTACTCCAGGGGATCTTCTCAATCCCAGGATTGAACTTGCCTCTCCTGCAGCCATGTATATATATATATGTTTGTATATATATATATATATTTATATATGTATTACATATACATTCTTTATATAGGCATATTTATATAGGAATATTTAGCTATTAGCCAAATTTTTCAAAAGCCAGTTCAAGATTGAGACTCCCAATAAACCTCAAAAAATAAGTGAAATGATATTGAATTCAAATTTCAAATCACTTAATACATGTGTAAATAATATCATAATGCCCTTTATTCTAAAATATATAATATATATTTATTTTATAATTTTATTTTTTCTTCACGTGTGTTAACAGTCAAAAAATTTCAAGAAGGCAATTTTGCAGAGCATTTTACTTAACTTACTTAAGTAGTTGCTCAGTTGTGTCCAACTCTATGTGACCCCATGGACTGTAGCCTACCAGGCTCTGCAGTTCATGGGATTTTCTAGGCAATAATACTGGAGTGGGTTGCCATTTCCTTCTCCAGGGACTCTTCCTGACCCAGAGATTGAACCCAGGTCTCCCACATTGGAAGCAGATGCTTTACCATCTGAGCCATGTCCTAAACATTGCTCTAAATATTTTCACGTATTAAATTATATAATCTTTATAGCAACACTGCTGCTAAGTCACTTCAGTCGTGTCTGACTCTGTGCAACCCCATAGACTGCAGCCCACCAGGCTCCGCTGTCGCTGGGATTCTCCAGGCAAGAACTCTGGAGTGGGTTGCCATTTCCTTCTCCAATGCATGAAAGTGAAAAGTGAAAGTGAAGTCACTCAATCGTATCTGACTCTTAGCGACCCCATAGACTGCAGCCCAACAGGCTCCTCCATCCATGGGATTTTCCAGGCAAGAGTACTGGAGTGGGGTGCCATTGCCTTCTCCAGTAGCAACACTATGAAATAGATTTCCTTATTATATTGGTATTACAGAAAAATACATCCAAAATATTAGGTACCATCATCCGTGAAATTAACATGTACTTATTATATGAATAATAGTTTCATTGTGAAGAGAAATTGTAGGAGGAATAGTATAACGTCATCATGTCACAGGTCAAGATAAATTTAAAATTTTACCCATTGCTAAGTCGCTTCAGTCGTGTCCGACTCTGTGCAACCCCATAGACGACAGCCCACCAGGCTCCCTTGTCCCTGGGATTCTCCAGGCAAGAGTACTGGAGTGGATTGCCATTTCCTTCTCCATTTACCCATTAGGTTGGAATAATTTTGTTTTTGTGCCTCTTTTTAAAATTTTTCCTCTTACCATTTTGGACTTGTAGTGCAAGAATTAAGCATTTATTTCCCCATTCTACTCTCCACATTCTTTCAATACTCCTTTTTTCTCCAAAAGACACTCTAACATATTTTAAAGTATAATGTATTTTTCTTTTATGTTTGTATTGTATAGCTACATATATAGCATTTAGCAATAATAATACAATAATATTTTGACTCATCTTCATATTTTAAAGTCCATCCATATGCTCTTGAGTACCTCTTGTTTATCTATTGCTTTTACTACCTGTTATGGCATCATAGGTATTACATATATCCTACTTTATTTAACATTACTTATTTTTAGTGGTCATTCACAAGGATGGTTCCAATTATCTGCTTTCACATACTATGTTGAAACAAATATCTTAAAAATATACACTAAAAAGCAAAAGTGTGATAAAAGTGGCTCTTAATTGCTTGTCAATAAGCTTAGCCCTCTTTGTATCGGGTCTCTGCTTTTATTTTGTTTATATGAACTTCTATATTATAAATATAAAATATTTTCCAGGCACTAACTTTGCAAATATATTCTATTTATCTATCATCCCCAGCTTAATTTTCAACTGTGTCTTTGGAAAATAGTAAATATGACAACACTGAATGAGAATTTTATTTTTTGCCTTTTATATGTGCTTTCAAATGCTTCATTAAAATCTCTTATCAAACCCAGAGATACAAAGATATTTTCCTTGGTTTTACTCTATTACTCTTACAGTTTTACTGTTCTTAGACATAGTATATATAGTGATGAATAGAGATCCAAAGTTATACTCTTCTCCAAGACAGTTTTTCCACCATCATCTCTTAAACAGTCCATACTATGTCCAATTTTTGTGATACTTTATCACAAAATAAATTCATTCATATGTGTTTTTTTTTTAAAGTTTCCATTCTGTTTAATTTGTTTACTATGATGCTCACACTACACTGTTTTATTACCATGATTTCTTAAAAATATACCATCTTATCAGGTAGGAAAAGCCTCCCTAATTCTTTTTAAAGGATGACTAGACTATTATTGGATAGATGTTCTTATGTGTATATTCCCTGGTGGATCAGACAGTAAAGAATCTGCCAGCCAGTGTAGGAGATGCAGAAGACTTGGGTTCGAACCCTGGATCAGGAAGATCCCCTGGAGAAGGGAATGGTTACCCACTCCAGTGTTCTTGCCTAGAGAATTCGACAGAGGAGGTTGGTGGGCTACAGTCCATGGGATCTCAAGGAGTAGGACATGACTGAGTGACTAAAACTTTTTCACTTCAATTGGTATTTACTAAATAAATAATATGTCAGGAGGTATAATTTAAACTGCCCTAAAATTGTGGTGATTGAGATAATGATATTGGGTGATCTTGGCTTATTCTGTCTTAAGAAAATATGGAACTAACAGTTACAAGCTACGACATATAAAAAACAGATAAGCAAAAAGTATTTACTGCATAGCACAGGGAATTTTATCCATCACCTTATTGTAACCTATAATGGAATATACACTACAAAAATACTGAATTACTATGCTATACACCTAAAACTAACACAATATTGTAAATGAACTATACTTGAATATAAAAAAGAAAAAGAAAAAATGCATCTAACATTTTCTAGTAAATATAAATTTTACACAAAGTTTTATAGCATTTTTTATCTTGAGAGAGCTACCTTCTGCTCACTGCATAAACAGGATAACATTCATCAAGTACATCTATATAAAACAGGTGAATGAGAAGCACATCCTGAAGTTAGTGCCCTGACGAGGCAGAATAAATTTGGAGTACTCTATAGAGCCTCGTTCGTACAGATTTTTTTTCTGACATTGCCTGTAAGTTCCCTGTAAACCCAAATTGGACAGCTTGCTCTTGTTTAACCTGAGTCAGAATTCAGAGTGAAAAGTTTTCATCCCTGGACAGTTGCTTGAAATAATCAGCCACAATGGTTTACAACCACAACTGCTTGAGCCAGTGCTAACAATTGGGGCAAATGGGAAAACAACCAAAAACTTAAAAGAAAAATTGGAAAATGAGATGTTCACAGGAGGTTTTGAAAAGCTCTACCATATTCCTGAGAATCTGGAAGGTCATATTTGAGGCAGTTCATATGTCCAGGAAGATCTGAAGAGGCCCTAAAATCTCACCTCTGGCCAATCTTGAAACTTCAAAGTGAAGAATTAGGCACTACTGTGAACTGAAGGAGTACTAAAGGTGTGCCTAAAGCATGCAACCACTCAGTAACATCTAGGAGATATACTGGATCAAGATATCTAAGTAAAATATGTGGATTTATTAGCCAACCCCTAAGCTAATCGAAGAGAGAGATCAGTGACAATACATGATCCAGACTTTACAGAATAGTCAGGAAATTTACACACTTTCACACAAACCAACAAAAGTCTTATTTGCATAGTTACTACATTATACTAATTGTTCAGATTTCGACAAAAACTATGAGACATGTAAACATCAAGGAAATAGAGTTATGTTTTGCCAAATATAGAAATGTTTGCATTTTTTTTTACACATGGCATACTAGTGGATGCAGAAACTACAAAAGATTTCACACACACTCTCAGAAATAATACATGAGTTTAACAAGATTGTAGATTATAAAATCAGTATAAAGTATCAGTTGTACTACTATATATTAACAATAAACAAATTTCATTTATGTTCTTGCATATTATCAAATAAAAAGTTCAAGAAAAAATTAAGCAAAAGAAGTGTAGGATTTGTGCACTGAAAACTATAAAACATCTCCAAAAGAAATTAAGGAAGATTTGCATAAGTAGAGAGGCATCACATATTCACAAATTGGAAGACAATATTGTTGAGATGTCAAGAGTCCCAAGGTTAATTGAAAGATCTGATACATCCCTTGGAGAAGGAATGGCTACCCACTTCAGTTTTTATACTTGGAGAATTCCATGGAGAGAGGAACCTGGTCAGCCACAGTCCACAGAATTGCAGAGCTGGAGATGACTGAGCCACTGAAACTTTCACTTTTTTCACTACTGTAATTCTACCTGGAGTTTTCACAGAAATTGGCAAACTGACAGTAGAATCCATTGGAAATTCAAGAGTTACAGAATAGCCACAATAATGAAACGCAAAAACTAAGTCAGAAGACTCCCATTTTCCAGGTTCAAAACTTATAATGAATTACGTTATTCAAGACACAGTGGCACCGTCAAAAAGATGGAAATAGAATTAACATACCCCATCTCTTGATCAACAATGTCGAGGAGATTACAATTCAAATGATGGTAAAGGAAAACATGTAAATACTGACAACTTGTAGCCCATGAAAATACAGTACAGAGTCAAATATATTGAACAAAATACAAAAGACTTAAAGGAAGATATTAATTCTGAAAATGATCTATTCCATTATCTGAAAAATGTTTGGGAAATAGTTTTGAATTATCAGAAATTATCAATTAAGAGATGTGGGGAAGAATTTGAAAAGCTTTCCCAGAATTCACAGGACAAAGTGAAAATTAACAGATAAAAAATGCAAGGATATCTATGGAAGCTGCAACTGGTGATTTAAAAAAATGCAAATTATTGGTGATTACTGATAGAACAAATAGGGCAGAAGTTGGAATCACACAGGAGATGGAAGAAACACGTGTTGGGTCCCTGGGTAGGGAAGTTTCCTGAAGTAGGAAATGGCAACCTACTCTAGTACACTTGTCTAGAAAATTGCATGAACAAAGGAGCCTGGTGACCTACAGTCCATGGAGTTGCAAAGAGTCAGACATGACTGAGCACATACACACAAGTACACATATATGTTTTCTAGACAAAAAAAAAAATTATCTATATCTATATCTATATCTATATATATATATATAGCATGTGTAAAGTTCACTGTGGGTCATGCAATATCATTCTTAAGATACTTCCATATAAACACAGAGGAATGAAGAGAGATCTTATTCCATAACATGTATAAAAACAGTCAAAAATAAAGGTTAACTTCATACTAACAATAGAAAATAAACAAACTCAAGTTATCAATATAAAGTCATAGTATCCACAGTAATTTTAAGCTGAAAATAAAAGTTTATGACAAGATACTATTTTTTTTTTTTAAGATAAAAGCCCCTGAAAGTAAATAGGGCTCAAGGAAAATTTGAACTAGTTTATTCTCCTTAAAAAATGTTTAAAGATCTATTTCAACCACTTGAGAGAGAAAGCAATGTTAATACCCATAAATGGAAAGATTGATAAAAATGTATAATAATAAACAAGACAATGATAATTCCAAGACAGTGTAATTAATTGTTTATCTCAATAGAAGTGTAACAGCAAGATATAATTAATAAGATAATATTGGGCCCCTAATGCTGAAGTTGTTTATAATTTCTATTTATGCATTCTACTCTCATATGCTGGTATCAAGTATACACACCCCTGTTTTTGTTATCTATCCTTCTACCTGCTAGAAATGTCTATCAAAATGTGTAACTTACCCTTTTCAGAGTTAGGAGCATTGAGGTTGTTTTAAACAGGTCCTCAAATTCTTTAAGTCTCCTGTCACAAAATATGTCTTTAGAATACTGATTGGATTATTAACTTACTTTTAATGAATAGAATGTGTCTGAAGATAGGTATTATAGTTTTTGAGTCTAAGAAAAAGGCAATGAAACTTCTAACTCTCTCTAGAATTTCTGAGCTGACATGTAAAAAGTCTGGCCACAGCCGTCAAACTTCTACTTCAGGTGAGGAGGCCACATAGAGTAAGAGATCAGTCAGTTCAGTTCAGTCATTCAGTCGTGTCCGACTCTTTGCGAGCCCATGAATCACAACATGCCAGGCCTCCCTGTCCATCACCAACTCCTGGAGTTCACTCAAACTCACATTCATGGAGTCAGTGATGCCATCCAGCCATCTCATCCTCTGTCGTCCCCTTCTACTCCTGCCCCCAATCCCTCCCAGCATCAGAGTCTTTTCCAATGAGTCAACTCCGCATGAGGTGGCCAAAGTACTGGAGTTCCAGCTTTAGCATCATTCCTTCCAAAGAAATCCCAGGGCTGATCTCCTTCAGAAGACTGGTTGGATCTCCTTGCAGTCCAAGGGACTCACAAGAGTCTTCTCCAACACCACGGTTCAAAAGCATCGATTCTTCGGTGCTCAGCTTTCTTCACAGTCCAACTCTCACATCCATACATGACCACAGGAAAAACCATGCTTGACTAGATGGACCTTTGTTGGCAAAGTAATGTCTCTGCTTTTGAATATACTATCTAGGTTGGTCATAACTTTTCTTCCAAGGAGTAAGCGTCTTTTAATTTCATGGCTGCAGTCACCATCTGCAGTGATTTTGGAGCCCAGAAAAATAAAGTCTGCCACTGTTTCCCCATCTTTTTGCCATGAGGTGATGGGACCAGATGCCATGATCTTCATTTTCTGAATGTTGAGCTTTAAGTCAACTTTTTCACTCTCCTCTTTCACTTTCATCAAGAGGCTTTTTAGTTCCTCTTCACTGTCTGCCATAAGGGTGGTGTCATCTGCATATCTGAAGTTATTGATATTTCTCCCAGTAATCTTGATTCCAGCTTTTGCTTCTTCCAGCCCAGCATTTCTCATGATGTACTCTGCATAGAAGTTAAATAAGCAGGGTGACAATGTACTGCCTTAATGTGTGCCTTTTCATGTTTGGAACCAGTCTGTTTTTCCATGTCCAGTTCTAACTGTTGCTTCCTGACCTGCATATAGGTTTCTCAAGAGGCAGGTCAGGTGGTCTGGTATTCCATTCTCTTGAAGAATTTTCCACAGTTTATTATGATCCACACAGTCAAAGGCTTTGGCATAGTCAATAAAGCAGAAATAGATGTTTTCTGGTATTCTCTTGCTTTTTCGATGATCAAGCAAATGTTGACAATTTGATCTCTGGTTCCTCTGCCTTTTCTAAAACCAGCTTGAACATCTGGAAGTTCACGGTTCACATATTGCTGAAGCCTGGCTTGGAGAATTTTGAGTATTACTTTACTAGCGTGTGAGATGAGTGCAATTGTGTGGTAGTTTGAGCATTCTTTGGCATTGCCTTTCTTTGGAATTGGAATAAAAACTGACCTTTTCCAGTCCTGTGGCCACTGCTGAGTTTTCCAAATTTGCTGGCATATTGAGTGCAGCACTTTCACAGCATCATCTTTCAGGATTTGAAATAGCTCAACTGGAATTCCATCACCTCCAATAGCTTTGTTCGTAGTGATGCTTTCTAAGGCCCACTTGACTTCACATTCCAGGATGTCTGGCTCTAGGTCAGTGATCACACCATCGTGATTATCTGGGTCATGAAGATCTTTTTTGTACGGTTCTTCTGTGTATTCTTGCCACCTCTTCTTAATATCTTCTACTTCTGTTGGGTCCATACCATTTCTGTCCTTTATTGAGCCCATCTTTGCATGAAATGTTCCCTTGGTATCTCTAATTTTCTTGAAGAGATCTCTAGTCTTTCCCATTCTGTTGTTTTCCTCTATTTCTTTGCATTGATCGCTGAGGAAGGCTTTCTTGTCTCTTCTTGCTATTCTTTGGAACTCTGCATTCAGATGCTTATATCTTTCATTTTCTCCTTTGCTTTTCACTTCTCTTCTTTTCACAGCTATTCGTAAGGCCTCCCCAGACAGCCATTTTGCTTTTTTGCATTTCTTTTCCACGGGGATGGTCTTGATCCCTGTCTCCTGTACAATGTCACTAACCTCAGTCCATAGTTCATCAGGCACGCTTTTGTCTATTCTTTTCTTAAGCTGTTCAGCTCCTGGCGTCAACTTTCAGATGTATGTGTGAGAGAAACATCAAATGATTTCAGATCCCAGCCTCTGAGACACCTTGGCAGACCAAGTGAAGCACATAAGGCTTCCCTACCATGCCCTTCAGAATCCACAAGCAAAGTGAATGATCATTTTTCACAACAAAGTTTTTGCATAATTTGTTAAGAATCAGTCACTGGAACCCACACAGACAATCTTTCAATTAGAATATTTCTTCCATTTAGATTGTAACTGGTTTAAGGATGATCATATGATTTAAGCAGACCCAGTCAGAACTGGAATTGCTTGCTTATCTGGTTACTTGAATGATTTGATTTGATTCAATTTATTCCCTTTTCAGGGTGCTAAAAAGAGAAGTAAGTGGAATTATTGACTGGAAGTTGGGTTGAAGAATAGCTCTGCCTGTGAAGTAATGAAAAATAAGTTCTTTATTAAACTTGAGTTTTATAGTCAACATTTTTAATGATAAAGAGGATGATATCTCAGAATGAAATCAGAAACAAGAGATAAGAAAATCACACAGGTTGCTGTTGACATATCTGAACCCTGGGATCCACTCTCACTTGAAATAAGCACTGCTATTTAGCCTTCAGGATATGTGGACCAGTGAATACTCTTGTGTGACATAATCTAGTATGAATCAGTGCCACTTTTGACCAAAAGATCACTGAAAACTGTAGCAACACAATATGTTTTATTGTTCTGTTACAAATCTCATGCCCTCAGATTTCTTCCAAACAGCAAACAGTCAATTTTTATCAGTGTTGTTGTTCAGTAATTCTCCAAGATACATGATGCCCTCTCAGGGTTTATCTTTATCAAGAAAAAAGTTGGCTTAATTTATTTGATTAGAAATTACTTTAGTAAATACAATTTTGGGAATACATTTTTTTCCCAAGGAAGCTGCTTTTTAAATTTGGATAAGCAGCAATTGTGAGCTATTACAAGTCAGAAATCACAACCTGAAAATGTCAAAAATTTGAGCAACTGACAGTGGAATTTTAATCTGCCAAAAATAATTGAAAGGTGATATTGACACTACCTTATTTACATATTCATAAAAGAAGGCAAGAAGGGCTGCAGAAATAACTTCCCATTTATTTGTATTATGCTATTTGTCAAATCCTAATAATGCATCTGAGATTGTACAAAATTTCAGATGCATCTAGAAACTAAGGCATTCAAAAATTAATTGTTTTAAGTTTACTAGAGGGACAAATTCAAAATGCTTTTCTTTGTTAAAAGACTAAAAAACAAATGAGAATGAGTATTTTAAAAGGTTAGTTTTAGTCTCGATTTCAAACTTCAGGATTATAGATAAAAAGAAGAAATTATGGAATTCTTTCAATTTTAGGGAAAAAAAAGTGCTGGTAAAGATTGAAGGCAGGAGGAGAAGGGGGCAGAGGACGAGATGATTGGATGGCATCCCTGACTCAACCAACATGAATTTGAGCGAGCTCCCGGAGATGGTGAAGCACAGGGAAGCCTGGTGTGCTGCAGTCGTGGGGTTGCAGAGTCAGAACAACAGCAACCAAACAGCTGTTCCACCATCCTCTTTCCTATGTTTCTTGTTTTAAAACTGCAGAAGCCAGCCATGCCTTTCCATAGGACACATAATCTTCTGATTCTATTCCTTTTAAAATCTAGCTTTTTCCTTGATAAAAATTTTATAAAAGGATCTGGAACTTCTCAGGATAACGGAGCCACATTGGAGAAGAAAAGGATACAGATGTCATCTCTCTCTCCTTCCCCTTCTTCCATCCATTCTGTTTCCATGAGACACAGATATATGGCTGTATCACTGATCATCCTGTTCATGAGGACAGTTGTCTTGCTGCATCTCACTCTGCACACTGTTTGTTGAACCCAGGGTAGGCAAGGCAAGGTAGGTAGGCAAGGAACCCAGAGCTAAGAGGCTGGAAGAAGACACAAGGAGGCATAGGAACTGCAGACATGTTTAGTCTCTTCTGGCAACAACCATAGCATAACCTGACACAAAACAACCCTTCTCCTGGCTGGTACAGCAGCCACAACAGTATGCCTTCCTGGCTGATGCAGCAGCGATAACAGTAGACACGCTATAGTCTCTCCTCTGTGAATGACCCAGTGAACACAGCCATGACGCAGCAGTAATATGCTGCCATTTTCTGAGTGGAGCGCACATATATACTTATAACACACAGCATGTGACCAAGTAAGTACCTCGTGAGGCACATGTGCAGTGCTATAACAATCATTACATAACCATTAGTTACAAAATGTGGGACAAGAGCAAGAGGTTATGGGGCAAGAGAGCCTGACCATGCCATCTTGGTTAATTTGCTGTTTCCCTACAATGACAAATTACAGAAAACAGAGGGATAATTTCAAGAGGACCAAAGTATGACAATAGTGACATGGGATTCAGTTTTTCCATTATGTATCTGTGTGTATATTCATTATTTCCCTTTTATATTGTCATTTTTATTTGCTTACTCTAGGTATCAGTGCAGTCTGACTATAAGTGAATGAACTGTCCTTTTCATCAAAGAGGAAAAAATAAAATAAAATAAAACCATTGCCAAAAACAAAAGGAAAAAGAGGAGAAGTGAGAGGAGAGAGGAAGGAAGGATCATAAGAGAAAATGCTGCCAAAGACCTGTTAGTGCAAACGGTAAGCACATTGGAAGTAGAAGCAAGGTAGCAGGCATGACTCAAGAAACAGAGTAATTGACTTGATATACAGGAGAAATTTAGGCACAGGAGGATATACAAACACAGGAAGTACAGTTTCCTATCACACATTTGACATAATTGCTTAACGAATGCTAATTTCTGTTTTATTCTTGCAACTAATAATCCTAAACACTAAAAAATGAGAACAACAGTTACCCTTACCCTCCTCCTCAAAGTCAGATAAGAGTCATATCCTAGGGATTGTAGCTTTTCTAGATTTCAGGGGATAATTATGAGAGCTTTGTTTTTTTTAATATTCAAATTTGAGAATTAGAATGTTTCAAAGTGTGCAAAGATAAAAATGACACAACTGAAAGACAGCCATATGCCCCCAAATGATTTTACCTGGGGAATTTTGCTAAGGATTGACCCTGTGGTCCGATTCTGCTTCACACACCATTTTCAAGTATGTACCTCCTCTGGGTCTTGTCAAGGGCCAGCTGAGCTAGAGACAGATAAGATGCCAGATGTTGCAGTAGCTAAAAACAGCCAAATGAAGGTAGCAATCAAGCTTTTAATCACTTGTTGAGATATTACAGTGAAAGGCTAAAGGAAAAAGTGCCAGCTCCCTCAGTAGCCCACTTTCTCCCATGGAATGGCACCAGGTGATGGTCAGATGGATCAGTGTAGATGTTTGTCTTACTGGCTAGGGAAGCTCCAGACAAAAGACTCCTGACATCTTTGACCATGAGTGCTGAGGGGAAGCAAAGGGGAAGAAATAGTAATTAGAGTGGAGAAAAATGTTTTCAAGGATGCTTAAAGAGGTGATCTGGGCAGGAGTGCTTGAGATCTTCCTTCTGTATAGGGCCCTTGATTGGAAGACCTCCAAACAGAGGGCCTGGGCCAGGAATTCAAGTATATACAAGGGCATGTGTCACTAAGAGCCCTGAGTTCTGAGACTACAATGCACTGACTGTGTACCAGGTCTGGTGTGGGCAGAGCTGTTTTCCCTTGGGAACCTCCTCAGATGAAGCCTTTGCACATGCCTATGGTTGAACCTGAGAAGTCAGACATAGGATTTTGGCCTGGAGTCAGACAACTCAGGTCTGTCTATGTGAATGATAGTAGAGATAGGACATTAGGCAACTAAGCTGGAACTTTCAAAATGAACATAGGCCTTTAGTGTAACATGTTGAATAGATCATGGCGGGGAGTAAGTTGGTGTGTAGGGGAGTATTTTGTCTCAATATTCTGGTCAGTGAAAATCCCCATGGGGCAAATGTAGAAATCCCAGTGAGGAAGAAACAGCTCCCCACTGAGTGACTGAGTGGGATATTTCTCATCACATAAGGAGAACTGTTAAAGCACAATTAACACTTAAGAAAGTTAATGTAATATTTAACTTGAAAGATATTGAGCAAGAACATATCCATTATACAGCTATATAAGGGTATCACTATTAGGGTTACATTCATCAGAAATTTACAGCCTAACACTGACTGCAAACGAAGACATTTACTGAACAACATGTCAGAGTACAGGGGACTCCAGGTTCTGTATAAATCATCTGGCTATGCTTTCAAGGCCCCAGGCTCCATTTTGTGATGTCTACAGTGTAGGCTCTTTGTTCTTATGTTAAATGCTTCATGATCAATGGATCAAAGTTGGTGTTCTAGACACAACATCAAATCAGGAAGAAGGGAAATGGGCAGAGTACATAGCCTCCATTCTTGTTTGACCCTTTAAAAAGAGGCAATAATTTTCCAACAAGCTACCTCTGATGACCTCTGTTTAAATGCCATTAACCTAATCTGAGTCATAAAACACCTGCAAAGTAGACTGGAAGCTGAGTAGCTCTCTTTCAAGCCACAGCAAAGAGAAACACAAGAAAAGCAGAAATATGGATTACATGTGCAGTTAACAAAATAAGACTGTACTGTATGACAATTGCAAAACACCTAAACTATACTACACATATTAACAACTATTTGAAAATCTATAATTCTATTTAATCCTTCAATACTAATGGCAGAGGTCTGATTTATTCTTCAATGTTGACACATATTTAGCTTTGAAAAAAAATCAGTATTATAGTAAGTTCAAAAACAATGACTGAAAATTATATTTTAGTATTAACATTGTATCTCCTTCATATAGGAAAGTAGGGTGCTAAAAATTCTGGAAGAATTCTTGAAAAAATAAAATCTTAAAAATCAATAATTATCTGGTATATCTTACTAATATAGTTGAAGTGAAGTGAAAGTTGCTCAGTCATATCTGACTCTTTGTGACCCCATGGACTATACAGTTCATGGAATTCTCCAGGACAGAATTCTGGAGTGGGCAGCCTTTCTCTTTTCCAGGGGATCTTCCAAACCCAGAGATCAAACCAAGGTCTCCCACATTGCAGGCAGAGTCTTTACCAGCTGAGCCACAAGGGAAACCCAAGAATACTGAAGTGGGTAGCCTATGTCTTCTCCAGCGGATATTCCTGATCCAGGAATTGAACTGGGTTATTCTGCATTGCAGATGTATTCTTTACCAACTGAGCTATCAGGGAAAGACAGCATATTAAAAAGCAGATACATTACTTTGCCGACAAAGGTCTATCTAGTCAAAGCTATACTTTTTTTCAGTAGTCATGTATGTATGTGAGAGTTGGACCATAAAGAAGGCTAAATGCTGAAAAATTGATGCTTTTGAACTGTAGTGTGGGAGAAGACTCTTGAGAGGCCCTTGGACTGCAAGGAGATGCAACTAGTCCATCCTAAAGGAAAGCAGTCCTGAATATTCATTGGAAGGACTAATGTTGAAGCTGAAGCTCCAGTCATTTGGGCACTTGATATGAAGAGCTGACTCAGTGGAAAAGACCCTGATGCTGAAAAAGACTGAAAGCAGGAGGAGAAGGATGTGACAGAGAATGAGATGGTTTGATGGCATCACCAACTCGATGGACTTGAATTTGAGCAAGCTCCAGGAGATAGTGAAGGAAAGGGAACTCTGGTCTACTGGAGTCCATGAGGCCACAAAGAGTTGGACACTACTGAGCAACAAAACAAAACCAGAGATCAAATTGCCAAAATCTGCTGGATCATCGAAAAAGCAAGAGAGTTCCAGAAAAACATCTATTTCTGCTTTATTGATTATGCCAAAGCCTTTGACTGTGTGGATCACAATAAACTGTGGAAAATTCTGAAAGAGATGGGAATACCAGACCACCTGACCTGCCTCTTGAGAAATCTATCTGCAGGTCAGGAAGCAACAGTTAGAACTGGACATGGAAAAACAGACTGGTTCCAAATAGGAAAAGGAGTATGTCAAGGCTGTATATTGTCACCCTGCTTATTTAACCTATATGCAGAGTACATCATGAGAAACACTGGGCTGGAGGAAGCACAAGCTGGAATTGAGATTGCCAGGAGAAATATCAATAACCTCAGATATGCAGATGACACCACCCTTGTGGCAGAAAGTGAAGAAGAACTAAAAAGCCTCTTGATGAAAGTGAAAGAGGAGAGTGAAAAAGTTGGCTTAAAGCTCAACATTCAGAAAACAAAGATCATGGCATCTGGTCCTGTCATTTCATGGCAAATAGATGGGGAAACAGTGGAAACAGTGGCTGATTTTATTTTCGGGGGCTCCAAAATCACCGCAGATGGTGATTGCAGCCATCAAATTAAAAGACACTTACTCCTTGGAAGGAAAGTTATGACCAACCTAGATAGCATATTCAAAAGCAGAGACATTACTTTCCCAACAAAA
The DNA here is from genome assembly GCF_002263795.3 of Bos taurus. Lineage (NCBI taxonomy): Eukaryota > Metazoa > Chordata > Mammalia > Artiodactyla > Bovidae > Bos > Bos taurus. Next base: position 57,813,323 of record NC_037338.1, on the reverse strand, counting down.
GTTCGTCTAGTCAAGGCTATGGTTTTTCCAGTGGTCATGTATGGATGCGAGAGTTGGACTGTGAAGAAGGCTGAGCACTGAAGAATTAATGTTTTTGAACTGTGGTGTTGGAGAAGACTCTTGAGAGTCCTTTGGACTGCAAGGAGATCCAACCAGTCCATCCTAAAGGAGACCAGTCCTGGGTGTTCATTGGAAGGACTGATGCTGAAGCTAAAACTCCAATAATTTGGCCACTTCATGTGAAGAGTTGACTAATCGGAAAAGACTCTGATGCTGGGAGGGACTGGGGGCAGGCGGAGAAGGGGACAACAGAGGATGATATGGCTGGATAGCATCACTGACTCGATGGACATAAGTTTGGGTAAACTCTGGGAGTTGGTGATGGACAGGCCTGGCGTACTGTGATTCATGGGGTCGCAAAGAGTCGGACACACCTGAGCGACTGAACGGAACTGAACTGAGCAACCAATGTTAATCAGGTAAGAACAATTCTCCAGACAGACTACTTGACCAGGGATCAAACCTGGGTCTCCTGCATTGCAGGCAGATTCTTTACAGTCTGAGCCACCAGGGAAGCCAACATGTGATGCTAATCCAAGTAAAAAATCTTTGGTAAAGAACTAGAATGAATAAAACACAGACCTGGAATTAAGCAAATGTTAGTTTACATCCTGACAGCAGGTCATTTGTAACAGTAATAGTTTCAGTAAATACTGAATGACAGTAAATATAATGTGATTAAAAACTAGCACCAAATATTTTATCAAGTTAATTTTTGTTTTGAGTCAAAAGTTCAAACCATTTGCTAACTGACTTAGGGAGGAATTTGAGTATAACGTGTTATTTATTCACATTCAATTAATGTAATAAAGATTTGTTTTATTTGGAATGCCATTGCCTGTGCAGTTAATCCATAAAATTAGAACTTTGATTAGACACATGCATGATAATAGGACAAAATATTAAATAAGAAGTATCTAAATATAGACTCTTTATTGCACAAAACTGTGCTGTTCTACAAAGCATAAATCCATACATATTTGTAGGCTTGTATGCCTTTAGGTAAAATATACATGTAGTTAAAAAATATAGTCCTAGGAACTTAGTTTTAGAATTATTTCTAATTAAGTTGCTGATATTACATGTTAGAGGTAAAATGTGTTTCCCTGAAGCTCTTCCCATTTTTCTACTTATGGTCATGGAGGCTGACAGATTTTATGTTTATGGTGTCTCCCATAAGATAACGTCTTCACCTCCAGGGAGCACAATTGATACTTTTATTTTGTCTCTCTCAGCTCTTCAAAGCTTTCCACATGCTTTGTGTTATTATAACTTAGTAATTGATTTGGTATAGCAAGATAGATTTCATCTTAGAATGATCAGGCAAGGAATGTCGGTCAGCATGTTCTGGCAGCAACTGACAAAAAATTGTTTTTACAGCGTGAGTGAACACAAAGGCAAACCTTGGACAAAATTCTGAGATGTATAACATTGGCCGGATGAAACCATCTATTTATCATTTTTCTTTCATCCTCCCTACATTTTACTAACAAATTATTCTCTTTTCTTTTGTCTTATTAAATGGTTTATTAGAAAATAGTAGGATAAAAAGCTCAATTGCAAATGGAAGAGAAATCCTAAACATATCAGGACTTTTGCCTTCTGTATAACATCACCTTTATACATCAATCTAATTTTTAGAGTAAACAAAAAGTTCATGTTTTTAGATACTGAGTTCTATGTCTAACTCTGTTGCTTATTAAAGTGACTTGAATGTATTCACTTGTCCTTGTAGAAGTTTTTCAACTAGAATATGAATTGAATCCTAATACACAGAACTGCTGGAAGTGGCTCTAGAAAGCCCTGGAGCTCTCTGTGAAGACTCATGGAACTGTTATGAAAGAAAAGTAGGGGCTTTTTATTAAATATAATTTCAGAACAAAGTGGTATCCACCTCAAAATTGAACCTGGGGCTCTATAATTTTAAATTCTATTATATTGAAAATCACATTTCCCTCCAGGACTTCAGTGATCCCTAGACTAAATTTAGGCAAGTTTAAGATACTTGGGACTTCCAAGTTTCCCAATAGAAACTAAGTTGATTACTTACTCAGATGATCATGAAATAAGAAAGTAGATTTTTTTTCTTTCACAGGTGTCACAAATTTTACATTTTTAATTAAGCCTATATTAACATTTAGCTTTACTCCCTGTAAATATAATATCTATCTATATTGTACTTTCCTTCTTGAAGGCTATAAACAGGGTAATTAATTTTTTTAATGGTTGAAAATGGATAAAAGGCTAGAAACAACAAGAAAAAGACAACAGGCTAATGTTTTAAACTTATTGACATATCTCATGGATCTGGTGAAAAAGCAGAGAGGAGAATATTTAAGGTCTTCCAAAAGACAGAGAGAGATTCCCTGGTGGCTAGATGGTAAAGAATCTGCCTGCTATGCAGGAGAACTGGGTTTGATCTCTGGGTCAGGGAAGATCCCCTGGAGAAGGGAATGGCTACCCACTCCAGTGTTCTTGCCTAGAAAATTCCATGGGAGAGGAGCCTGGTGGGTTACAGCCATGGGGTGGTAAAGAGTCAGATACAACTGAGCGATTAACACTTCTACTTCACTTGCAAGTGGAGAGAGAAGGTTTGGGTTTAGAGACAATAAGATAAATTCAGCATAAACATGAGACTTAGGTAACAGTTGGATTTTCAAAAGTAAGTGCAAGCATATTTTTGCCAGGAAGTGACATTATGCTACTCTCCTTATCAATTCTTAATATTTTACCAACAGAGGGTTGTGAGCTCTCTTTAATGCGGTTGAGAGGAGTGTTTGTAAAACATAAAAGTGCTTTGAATGCATGACTTCATTTGCATGTTTATAGCTACATTGACAATATTGACCTCATCTCTTGGTAATGGAACCTCATTTTCCAACCTGTAAAATTAAAATCTAAGTTTAGGGCAATACTAATGTTTAGTTTCACGATAAAAACCTCTGATTTCTATCACTTAAAATGTAACATAAAATTTTATTAGCAAGCTCTCTCCAATGCTCTAAGATAAAACTGGAAATAATTTTCTCTTTATGAATTTCACTTGGACATTTTTGTAGAGTATATGAAGACGTTAAAAGCTAATTTTCACTTTCTTTGCCTATATTTGTCTTTCTTTTCTTTATTCTAGAAATAGAAAAATAGAAACTGCTAAGTCTTTCTAGTATCACCGACTCAATGGACATGAATTTGAGCAAACTCCAGATGATAGTGGACAGAGGAGTCTACTGTGCTACAGTCCATGACGTTGCAGAGAATTGCACACAACTTAGCAAATGAACGACAAAGTCTCTCTGTATGTCAGGACACTAGAAAGTATTTATCCAAAATGCAGAAGCCGTTCCTGATCCTGACTTAACAGCTTCAGTTAGGTGCAATGAGTCCAACTCAAGACTGTGACAGATTGTGTACAGTCTCTTTGTGGAGATAAAACAAGGAACTAACAGTTCTAAAGGTAACAGAATGTGCGTAAGCCCATCACCAGTTGACTATCAGCCATTTTACTTATATTAGAAGCAAGATAAAATTTCTTTGCACACTTTGTAGCTTGTCATTTAGAAATTAAAAAGACACGATAAGAACATTTTCTAGTTAAAAAAAAAAAAAAGATAGTGCATGTGTTTTGCCTTTAAGTAACAAAGCAATTGCCATTCCAAAATAAAATAGCACTTGGCTATCAGCCCAAATGAATTTTCCCCCAGATTCTTACTAACAAGAAATCAATGTGCTTGGTTTTTTTGTTTTTGTATGTAATTGTAGTAATTGCTATTAACCAAGGTAAAGTGTATATGCCTTTTCTTGAAAGCTTGTACCTTGAGAAATCCATGATGTTATAGTGTTGTCTTATAAACCCCAAGAGGTTTGTTTAAAAAAAAAAAATCATAACCAACAAATAAAACAACCAATTTACCCAGATAATTTTCCTCATTTATCAGATCAACACGCATATATCAAAGTTGTGAGAAAATAAACACTCTTGGTCCCATCACTTCATGGAAAAGAGATGGGGAAAAAAAATGGAAACAGTGAGAGACTTTATTTTTTTCGTTCAAAAATCATTGCAGATGGTGACTGCAGCTATGAAGTTGGAAGACCTTGGAAGAAAAGTTATGACCAACCTAGACAGCATATTAAAAAGCAGAGACATTACTATTGCAACAAAGGTCTGTCTAGTCAAGGCTATGGATTTTCAAGTAGTCATGTATGGATGTGAGAGTTGAACTATAAAGAAAGCTGTGTGTTAAAGAATTAATGCTTTTGAACTGTGGTTTTGGAGGAGCCTCTTGAGAGTCCCTTGGACTGCAAGGAAATCCAACCAGTCCATCCTAAAGGAGATCGGTCCTGAATAGTTACTGGAAGGACTGATGCTAAAGATGAAACTCCAATACTTTGGCCACCTGATGTGAAGAACTGACTCATTGTAAAAACCTTGATGCTGGGAAAGATTGAGGGCAGGAAGAGAAGGGGATGACTGAGGATGAGATAGTTGGATGACATCACTGACTCAATGGACATGAGTTTGAGCAAGCTCCAGGATTTGGTGATGGACAGGGAAACCTGGCATGCTGCAGTCCAAATATCGCAAAGAGTTGGACATGACTGAGAGACTGAACTGAATTGATCTCAACCCAGTGCTCTGTGATGACATAGAGGGTGGGATGTGGGAGGTGGGTGGGAGTTTCAAGAGGCAGGAGATATATGTATACTTACGGTTGATTCACATTATATGACAGAAAGCAACACACATTGTGAAGCAATTTTTCTTGTTGTTTAGTTGCTAAGTCATGCCTAACTCTTTTGCAACGGCATGAACTATAGCCCACCAGGCTCCTGTATTCCTCTATCCATAGGATTTTCCAGGCAAGAATACTGGAGCATGTGAACACATGCTGAAGAATATATGAATATATGCACAAGAATATATGCTTTCTGTTATTCAATCACAAGAGTAAAACATCAACTAACTGTGCAGCATTCTTACAACAGTGTTTAAGCTGAAACGAACAATGAAAATTCAATCATAGAATTCCAAGCTGTTGAACATTTTATAAACTTATAGGTAATTGGCCTATATTCTTTTAAAAGTTGAAGAAACTACTCAAGAATGAAAAGAGATGAAAGCATACTAAGGATTCCCTGGTGGCTCAGATGGTAAAGTGGTGGCTCAGATAGTAAAGAGTCTGCCTACAATGCGGGAGACTTGAGTTTGATCCCTGGGTTGGGAAAATTCCCCTGGAGAAGGAAATGGCAACCCACTCCAGTATGCTTGACTGGAAAATCCCATAGATGGAGGAGCCTGGCAGGGTACAGTCCCTGACGGACTGTAGAGTCAGACAAGATTGAGTGACCTCACTTTCACTTTCAAAGAAATAAAACACCAAAGTGCATCATATTGCTTGCTTGCTTGGTGCTTAATTATTGCAAGAGCATTTTTGGACAATTGAAAAATTTTAATATTTCTATATCAGAAACTTTTCTGAAATAAGCAATCTTTAAAAATGTCTAGTGGAAGAAATAAGAGCCTCTATTCATTATCAAGATATACCAAGATATAAAGCTGATGATTGTCAGTTTGTTAAAAGATTACATATGCCCAGATTAAAATTAGGTTATATTATATCATAGAATTTACAACCCTAAAGGGATTTTTGTTTTGAACACACACACACACAACACACATTGAAAAATTTATCTGAAGATTAGCTTAAATAGTGTTATTGTATCAGTATTCAAATTTTCATTTTCTGAGTAAAAGAAAATGCTTACAAATAGCATAAACTCCCCCCACAAAAAAAGTGGGGGCTATTTATTTGTAAGATGCTGAAATTCAAGTTTGAACATCAATGTCTTGGGATAACCTGAAAATGGAGGAACTCCAAGCAACCCAAGAACCAGGAGCTTATGGGCTTTCCTTCTTTAAAGGTTAAAATTAAAAAGACTCAAATTTTCAGGCACAATAATATAATATTTGAATCATCCTTTGGAAACATAGCAAGGAAACAATGATAGTTTTAAGCAAACAAAAATTTCAATTATTTTTTAAAATGACAATAGAAATATTACATCAAACAAAATTAGGTGAAAACTGCCAAGTCATTTGAAATTGGCCAAGTACCCCATATGTGTGCATGAGCGTGTGCTAAGTCATTTCAGTCATGTCTGATTCGGTGCAATCCTATAGACTATAGCTCGGCAGGCTCCTTTGTCCATGGGAATCTCCATGTTAGAATACTGGAGTTGGTTGCCATGCCCTCCTCCTGGGTATCTTCCCTACTGTGTTTCCTGCATCTCCTGTGTTGTAGGTGCCTTCTTCACCACTGAGCCACTGGGGAAACCCCTAACATCCCATAGAGGAAGTTACAAAAAAGAAATGCAAGAGAGTTGAAAGAATAGGAGTGATCACTTAGAAAATGCCAGCAAAATTCCACTTTTTAAAGGGAAAGGAACCATATTGTAAAACAGAATCAGTATATCATATGTGCAAGATGGCTATTGGAATTGGGGTGAGAAATATCTATTAAATTCTACTGAAAATGTAGGAGAAATAGAAATGCCTATAGGATCCCACCAGTTATTAGTATTTGTAGGAAGCAGTTATCTCCATGTCATCAAAGAAAAAAAAAAATAAACTGTAAAATGTACTCTGGACATATTCTAGACCTACTCAGAAAGTAATATTTGCTGTATAAAACACATTCAGTAAAGTCCTGTAGCATAGTATCAGCAATAAAACACATGTAAGAGGATACTCTACAAAAATAAATATGTAACTTACAAATACATAAAAATCAATCATCAGAACTATGTGATATCACAAATCTAATACACTTTTGAACAACTATTCCATAATAAATTAAATCAGTAGTAATAAATTGCTTTACAAACCAGTCATGGTAAAACAATGAAATATATATGAATTGGTAGAGTTCAATAAAGAAGTAAAACAATCAACAAAACAGCATGGGAATGAAAATTAAAATAGAAGGAAAGAATAGACACAGTGAAAGAAACAAGAGACATGATGTATAGAAACTAGCAAAGCAAAGTAAAACAAAAAGAACCACTTTAAGAGGACCAAAGAAATAAAGATAGATGCAACAGATGTGCAAAGTAGATTAAATAAATATGTAGATATGTCTATATGTGCCTAATTAGAGTACATGGAGAAGAGAGCTTAAACAATAAAAAATAACTATATCGGGTATATAATTTGAGAATACTTTCAATAAATTAAAAAAACTACAGATATGCAGACAACATATGTAAAATATAACAGATACAGAAGAGTCAATACTACAATGTAATTTAGTAAAATATTTAGCTTTCAAATATAAATATTTCTTCTATGGCCAGGATAAAAACATCAAGTAACTTATAAGAGAAAAAAGAAAGCTTGCCTTAGACTGACTCACAGCAAAATTCAGTGTCACGAAAGACATATAGCAACACCTAAAAGCACTCATAGGAAGACATTCTGAATGAAGACTTTTATATTTAGTCAATTCATATTAGCTTTAAGAATGAAACCTATGGAAAAGTAAGTTTGAGCATATATAGATTTTAGAATATTTTTTTTTTCCTTGAGACCATCTTAAGCATGCTGAGAATTCACCTGGAGTACTATGACAAAGGAGCTGGCAACAACTAAAAATCTTAGCCTTTAATTAAACCAAATAGTAGTACTAAGATTACAAAATACAATGCCTTAATAACAGGGAAAAAAATTCTGAAAACTGGGAAATAAAAGAAAACTGGAGGTAAAGGTAATTTAATTTTACTTGATATCTTGCATCTGTGAATTGAAGGACATCATTAATAATATGCAGATAAATAAATAAAATAAATGCAATAATAAAGCAGATAGTTTTCAAAAATATTCCATGTGTTCATAAAAAAGAATAGGCCTTATGAAGTTGTTCAGTGAAGTTCTCCATGTATATTCAGCAAATAAAGTTCATTAATCATGTTGCTCAACCTTTACATAACCTTACAGAGTTTTTGTGCTTGTGTTTTCCGTTTCTTTGATATGCTTCTGGGAGACATATAGGTAAAATCTTCCATTTCATTCCTTTGCATGTGGAAATCCAGCTATCCTTCTGCAAATTTTGAAAAGACTTATTTCTCTGTGAATGATCTTGGAACCCTTATTGAAGATCAGTTAGTAACAGATGTTTGTACTTATTTCTGGACTCTCAACTATATTGCAACTAGAAAGTCTAAGCACTGCAGCTTCATTTTTGTTTTTTCAGGATAGTTTTGAATATGTAGGGCTCTTGCAAATCCATGTGAATTTGAGAACTGGCATTTCCATTTTGAGAAAAAAAAGTTTTGGAATTTTTATATGAAATATACTAAATTTATAACTCCCTGGTGGGATTCTCTGGTGGCTCAGATGGTAAAGCATCTGCCCGCAATGGGGGAGACCTGGGTTCGATCTCTGGGTCAGGAAGATCCCCTGGAGAAGGAAATAGCAACCCACTCCAGTATTTTTGCCTAGAAAGTCCCATGGATGGAAGAGCCTGGTGGGCTACAGTCCATGGGGTCACAAAGAGTCAGACACGACTGAGCAACTTAATGTATACTAAATTTATAGATCATTTTTGGTGATATTGACATCTTAGAAATATTTTTTACAACCCATAGGCATTTGATGTTTTTCCATTTATTTAAGTTGTCTTTATTTCAACAAGGTTTTGTAGTTTTCAGTGCACAAGTCTTTCACTTCCTTAGTTAAATCTATCCATATATATTTTATTGGGCTTCCCTATTGGTTCAGAAGGTAAAAAATCTGCCTGCAATGTGGGAGACCAGGGTTGGATTCCTGGGTTGGGAAGATCCCCCGGAGGAGGACATGGCAACCCACTCCAGTATTCTTGCCTGGAGAATTCCCAAGGACAGAGGAGCCTGGCAAGCTACAGTCCCTGAGGTCACAAAGAGTTGGACACGTCTGAGTGACTAAGTACACACAGCACACATGTATTTCATTATTTTGACTGCTACTATTTATAAAATTATTTTCTTAATTTTCTCTTGAGATTGTCCATTACTAAGTTATAGAAACAAAATGATTTTTGTGTTAAATTGTATATACTTTCACTTTTCCTTTTTTAATTTATAATTTAGGTATTAAGTAACTAGTCAATCCTAAAGGATCCTGAGTATTAATCCTGAGTATTCATCAGAAAGACTGGTACCGAAGCTGAAGCTCCAATACTTTGGCCACCTGATGCAAAGAACTAACTCATTGGAAAAAACCCTGATGCTGAGAAATACTGAAAGAAGGAGAAGGAGACGACAAAGGACAGATGAGATGGTTGGATGGCCTCACCGACTCAATGGACATGAGTTTGAGCAAGCTCTGGAAGTCGGTGATGGACAGGGAAACCTGGCATGCTGCAGTCCATGGGGTCACAAAGAGCAAATGAACTGAACTGACTTATTTAAGAGGTAGCAGTTCAACCTTAAATTTAATCTTAGGTGATACTTTCCATTTCTTCTGGAATACCTTCAAATATTTAATTCTACTTACCACTTCCTGAGTTATATCTGGTACGATTTTATACATAATTTATTAAGACAATTATGATTTTTAGTATTTCCTTCAGTGTGGTTCTGCTGGTTACAAGTTACTTCATTTTTTAAATTTATGGAAAATATTTTTATTCAGCCTTAATTACTGGGGAATATTTTTGTTAAGTACAGTGTTGTACACTGACAGTTATATTCTTTAGACACATAAAATACATTATTATACTTTCTTCCAGTATTCATCAATCATTTAGAGAGATTAGTTCTCAATTAGTTTCCGCTGTTGCTACTTTTTTTTTTTTTAATTTTGAACAGTTTTATTGAGGTATGATTAACAAATCATATATATGATTAACAAATCATTTGTTTTTTAAGGTGTAGGATGGTTGGTGGTCATTTAGTCACTAAGTCGTGTCTGACTCATGCTACATCATGAACTGTAGCCCACCAGGCTCCTCTGGCCATGGGATTTCCCAAGCAAGAATACTAGAGTGGGTTGCCATTTCCCTCTCCAGGGGCAATGAGGGTAGGCCTAGCCAAAAATGATTCAAGCTGATCTCTAAACTTCACCTCAGACACACTCCAATGTGACTGAGGAGAGCTCACAGATATGCTACAAAATAACCACAGATTCTTTTCAACTCTGGAGCATGTTCCCTCAGTGCACAGTGGATGCAAACTACCTACACAGGCTCCTCCAACTCCAACACAGGCACCTTGGAGGCACAGCTGTGTCCTCAAGTCAGCTTAGGTAGCTGGGAGCCTAATAAGGGTTCATAAGTATTGTATGTTGAGTCCTGCCCCAAGGCCACAGGTGCAAGTGCCTTTTACCAAGGCCACAGAAGCAGAGCCCAGAACCAAGGTCACCTCCGAAGGTAATTGAGCCCCTTTGTAACGATTGCCAAAAGCCACCTGTTCATTACTGACAAGCTTCCAAATTTCAAATTAGGCAAAGATGCCCACTCCAACAATAAGCCATGTATCTCACCCCAAACAATTACCCATTGTCAACCTTCCAGCAGGATATTTTTTTTTTGTCTTGAGATTATAAAATTGGCTATTAACTCATGAAAACTATCAACTCTCCCTGGTCTGTCAGGAGGTCGGCTGGCCCACTGTACTCATAGTGCCCACATTATCTTATCTCTGCTTTTTGCTCTTAATAAACTCACTCCCTTCTGAAATGCCCTGTGTCTGGAAATTCTTTTCCAATTCACACTTGGACTGCCTCAACACTCTATACATACATATATCTGATTATAGCAGACTGAATTATGGGAAAAACATGCACAATAGAGCCTGTTGTAATGTAACTTGCAACTGTCATATAAAACTGTCAGTCCACATGCCTGCCTAGGTGAACATGTGAAATCCCTGTCCTGAAAACTCCATACTTCATCATTCTGGTGCCAAAGCCTCTCTTGGTTTTGCCCACCTCTTCCTTGAGGTGTTCTTTCTATTCTTCATTAAACTTGTTTTTGCCATGGGTAAGACCTCTGATTCTTCTTTGTTTCCTTATTAAAAGTAGGAAGGGTGGAGAAGCATTCAGTTTGGGACCCACCTTCTTAGCAAGTGACACAAAAAGGATGGAGAATTGCAAGTTCAAAGGTCCTCCATTGGGTGTGAGGGCTTCAAGTCATAAATCTGACACCACAGTCCTGAAAGACAAGTTTCCTTAGCTGCTTTGCAAACCAGTGGACTTACCAGAGGGTTGTAATAAACCAGATTCCACTTGTGAAGAGCTGCATATACACTTGTTTATTCTCAGGAATAAGGAAGAACAAACAGACTGAAAACAGTCTGAGTTCTCTTACCAGCTTCCCAAGAATATCACAGTACACACTCATGCCCAGAAAGGGGGTCAGCTCCAGTCCCTTTTGCTTGGGAGCTATCCACTAAGGTAAACACTGACATTGCCAAGGAGATTGTATATAAATACTTAGAGAAAATGAAGCCAGCCTGGACTTGACCTTACCTCTCAAGAGGGCAAAGGCAGGCATTGCCAGAGTGCATGCAAAGGTGGTCAATTAAAAGCTGCCTGGAGCTCTGACGGACTTACCCTTACTATCCCAGCATGCACTCCAACCCTCACCAAATGCCCACTCCACCCTTTCTTGTACAAACACTGCTTTTCATTGAGGTGGAGATGCCACTGATGAGGAGAATGTATGTACACTGTAGGAACAAGTCTGGTTTGGATGCTTCCATGTTTCTGAACAAGGTGAAGTTAACCATCGCCAGTGAGCACTTGGAGGCACTTGATTAGGAGCTGCCAGGGGCTCTGACTAGATTGCTGAGACTGTCCCAGTGAACCTCAGAACTGCACCTGGTATCTGTGCCAGTTCCTCTAGCTCTTGTGCTGCTTTCCACTAGGGTAGAGGGGCCATTGCTGGAGCAGAGTACACACTTAGAGGTCAACTTGGACCTGACAAGTTGGTCCAAGTTGTCTTGGACCTTTGAAAGTTGTCAAAGCACCTTTGCTTTCTGATCAACTACTTTGGTCTTAACCTTGCCCCCTACAGAGCTGTGGTCATCAATAAGTAGATAAAAAGAAGACCTGGCTCATAACTAACACTGGTTCTAGTTCCTCCACCCCCAATCTTACTTCCCACCAAGGTAGTTGCAATCACAAACTTAGAGAAGACTTGACTCATGTTCACTTCAGATCCAGTTCTCTCACCAAAGCCACTGGGCACAAACAATGGGTACATGGAGATACATCTGTAAAAGGACAGCCCTTCAAGGGCAGAATAGGTAACTGTTCTACCTAAATTCATAGAGACAGAGAGAGTTAAACAAAATTAGAAAAAAAAGGAGTTGGCTTAAAATGAAAAGACTAGGGAAAAATTTTTTTAAAAATCATAGTGAAACATAGAGATAATTTATCAGATAGCTCAAAGCATTAATAAAAATAATGCTAACTGAACTTGGAAAAGAATAGATGAACACAATAAGAATTTTAATAAGGAACAAGCAAATGTAAACTAGAACCAGCAAAGATAAAAAATAAAATAACTGAAATGAAAATGCACTAGAAGGTATTGATAGCTTATGGTGAACAATGTCAAATTTGTGAAATCCAAAGATTTAGCTTCAGGATCAGGGATTAGGCTTAATAACTCAGAGTTTTGTGTGGCAGTTTTATTACAGTGCAAAAGAACAGAGAAATCTTCTGACATAGACATTAGAAGACAGACTGAGAGCACCGCCTCCACCTTGCTAGTCTTATCAAGGCCTTATTTTACCAGACTCACTCCCATAACACACATCTTAAATTAACAAAATCAGTCAGAAGGTTCCTATTAAGAAAGAGAAACATGTCCTCAAGCAAGATACATTGTTGTTATATAATCATCAGTACAAAGCTTAAAGAAAAACATACCCTTGAGCTATTAGCTCTGGACTTAAAGAAAAAAAAAAAAAAGTTAATAAAGTCACTACTGAAAAGTTCCTAAAGCTGAAAATGAAAAAGAAAAGAATCTTATACAAGGGAACCCCATCATAAGACTATCAGCTCATTTTTCCCCTTCAAAAATCTTCACAAGACAGAAGTGGGTGTCAGGATATATTTCAAATACTGAAATAAAAGAAATAGAAATAGATTAAAAAAAATCTACCACTTGATTCTCTACACTGAAAACTTACCATGCTAATTAAAGGAGATAAAGAGTATTTCTCATAACAGTGAAAACTAGGAGTCTAATAGGAAACAGACCCTAATGAAACATTAGAGGATCTTCTCTAAGTGGAAATGAAAATGCTGCAAGAAGTAACAATTATACAATAATAGAAATCCTACCACTAAAGGTAAATATATAGTTAGGGTTGTGGATCAGGCATTAAATAAACTAATATGAAGATTCAGTTCAGTTCAGTCGCTTAGTCATGTCAGACTCTTTGCAACCCCATGAACCACAGCATGCCAGTCCTCCCTATCTATCACCAACTCCCAGAGTCCACCCAAACCCATTTCCATCGAGTCAGTGATGCCATCCAACCATCTCATCCACTGTCGTCCCCTTCTTATCCTGCCCTCAATCTTTCCCAGCATCAGGGTCTTTTCCAATGAGTCAGCTCTTCGCATCAAAGTATTGGGCCAAAGTATTAGGATTTCAGCTTCAACATCAGTCCTTCCAATGAACACTCAGGACTGATCTCCTTTAGGATAGACTGATTAAATCTCCTTGCAGTCCAAGGGACTCTCAAGAGTCTTCTCCAACACCACACTTCAAAAGCATCAATTCTTCAGCACTCAGCTTTCTTTATAGTCCAACTCTCATCCATACATGACCACTGGAAAAACCATAGCCTTGACTAGACAGACCTTTGTTCTCAAAGTAAGGTCTCTGCTTTTGAATATGCTGTCTAGGTTGGTCATAACTTCCCTTCCAAGGAGTAAGCATCTTTTAATTTCATTGCTACAATCACCATCTGCACTGATTTTGGAGCCCAGAAAAATAAAGTCAGCCATTGTTTCCACTATTTCCCCATCTATTTGCCATGAGGTGATGGGACCAGATGCCATGATCTTAGTTTTCTGAATGTTGAGCTTTCAGCCAACTTTTTCACTCTCCACTTTCACTTTCATCAAGAGGCTTTTGAATTCCTCTTCACTTTCTGCCATAAGGGTGGTGTCATCTGCATATCTGAGGTGATTGATATTTCTCCCGGCAATCTTGATTCCAGCTTGTGCTTCTTCCAGCCCAGCATTTCTCATGATGTACTCTCCATATAAGTTAAATAAGCAGGGTTTTAATATACAGCCTTGACGTACTCCTTTTCCTATTTGGAACCAGTCTGTTGTTCCATGCTTCCTGACCTGCATACAGGTTTCTCAATAGGCAGGTCGGGTGGTCTGGTATTCCCATCTCTTTCAGAATTTTCCACAGCTTATTGTGATCCACACAGTCAAAGGCTTTGGCATAGTCAATAAAGGAGAAATAGATGTTTTTTCTGGAACTCTCTTTCTTTTCCCATGATCCAGAGGAATTTGGCAATTTGATCTCTGATTCCTCTGCCTTTCCTAAAACCAGCTTGAAGAGCTGGAAGTTCACAGTTCACGTATTGCTGGAGCCTGGCTTGGAGAATTTTAAGCATTACTTTACTAGCATTTGAGATGAGTGCAATTTTGTGGTAGTTTAAGCATTCTTTGGCATTGCCTTTCTTTGGGATTAGAGTGAAAACTGACCTTTTCCAAAAAGTTAATAAATGTAATATTTATTGAATTTCAAATAACAAGTAAGAGATAGACATAAAAACATAAACTATAACATGAAAAACATAAAAGGTGACAAAATGGGGTGAAAAAATTGTAGATCTTTAAGAATGTGTTGAATTTAAGTGATTATCACTTTAAAACTAATATATAAACTAATCGGTCTACATATATGAAAGCCATGATAACCACAGATGACCAACCTATGGTAGACACACACCAATTAGAAAGAAACACAAGCATATCACCAAAGAACATCATCAAACTACATGGGAATAAACTAAAACAAGAAGAAAATAACTACAGAAACATAGAAAACAAGTAATGAAATGCCAATACGTACACTCCTACAAGAAATCACATTAAATGTCAAAGGACTGTTGTTATTCAGTCACTAAGGTATGTCTGACTCTTTGAGATTGCATGAACAGCAGCAGCCAGGCTTCCCTGTACTTCACCATCTCCTGGAGTTTGCTTAAACTCGTCCATTAAGTCAGTGATGCCATCCAACTATTTCATCCATTGTCGTTCTTTTTTTCTTCAATCTTTCTCAGTATCAGGGTCTTTTCCAGTGAGTCAGCTCTTTTCATCAGGTGGCCAACATACTGAAGCTTCAGCTTCAGTATCAATCCTTCCAATGAATATTCAGTGTTGATTTTCTTTTAGACTGATGACTGGTTTTATCTCCTTGTTGTTGAAAGGACTCTAAAGAGTCTTCTCCAGCACCACAATTCAAAAGCATCAATTTTTCAGTGTTCAGTCTTCTCTATGGTCCAACTCTCACATCTGTACATGACTACTGGAAAAACCATAGGTTTGACTATAAGGATATTTGTTTGCAAAGTGATGACTCTGCTTTTTAATATGTTGTCTAGATTTGTCATAGTTTTTCTTCCAAGGATCAAGTATCTTTTAATTTCATGGCTGCAGTCCATCCATAGTGATTTTAGAGTTCAAGAAAGTATTTTTCTATTTTCTCCCTATTTTCCATGAAGTGATGGGACTGAATTCCATGATCTTAGTTTTTTTAATGTTAAGGTATTTTTTTTTTTCTGTGTTTGTGTGCACTTTGCCACAGATATATTTATTCTAACTCAACTAGTTACCAAGCAGTCAGAGAACTGATCAACAAGCATAAGAATGAAAGCTAACAAACACCCTGTGCTAGGATTTGGTCAGTTTTGCTTGGCTTTTAGTCATTGCTTGCTCCCAAGTGATGCGTCAGAGAAATCCTTTGCTCACAGATGTTCTTTACCCTAAGCAGAACCATTATAGCTATAGTGACCCCATGGCATAAATGAAAGGGTCCAGTACATTCTGGAAAGATAGGGAGTTTAATGCTGCTGTTTGATGGCAGGCAAGGATAAGCCATGCTTTCAAATTGTGGTGCTATAGAAGACTCTTGAGAGTCCCTTGAACATCAAGATGATTAAATCAGTCAATCCTAAAGGAAATCAATCCTGAATATCCATTGGAAGGACTGATGCTAAAGCTCCAAAACTCTAGCCACTCATTGTAGAAGACCCTGATGCCAGGAAAGATTGAGGGCAGGAGGAGAAGGGGGTCACAGAGAATGAGATGGTTGGATGGCATTACCGACTCAATGGACATGAGTTTGAGCAAACTTCAGGAGATAGTGAAGGACAGGGAAGCCTGGAGTGCTGCAGTCCACAGGATTGCTAAGTTGGACATGACTTAGCAACTGAACAACAACAACCAAACTAACAGAGAGTAATTTTTAGTAAAAAAAAAAAAAAGTTAAAATTAGCTTAAATGCATTCTTATCTTGATTATTTAAGAGATTATATAAAACATAAACATATATAAAAATTTTGGTAAATATTCTTTAACGTTTTCTGTGTCTATACTGAGAACATTTCATTTTAACTTAGGCATGTATATTTTCAAGGTGTATAAAGACATTTTCTTTAAGGATTATTATTTTGATTACGAAAGAAGTGAAGTGAAAGTCGCTCAACCATGTCCCACTCTTTGCAACCCCATAGACTGTAAAGCCCATGGAATTCTCCAGGCTAGAATACTGGAGTTGGTAGCCTTTCCCTTCTCCAGGGGATCTTCCCAACCCAGGGACCAAACCCCGGTCTCCCACATTGCAGGTGGATTCTTCACCACCTGAGCCACAAGGGAAGCCTATAACTATAATTTTGATTATAGTTCCATATCAAATCTGTTTTATAATAAACACATTGACAATTTTTTTAAGATGCTTACATTCAATGTATTTAAGACAGAATCATTTTAAGAAAGCTGTAAAACAACTGAGTTGAGAAACTTTCCAGATTGTATTATTTTTCTAGAGTTTTACAGTTGTTTACATGCGTACAGTGGCAACACTTTTTTGAGCAATTTTTACTGAGTATTTCCCAAGCAGTCACTTTAACTTTCATATGATTTTCTTTCAAGCTCCATTAACTTACACACTTATCACCTGATATAGTAATGTGAGTACCTAGAATAAATATATTGTGTTAGACTGCTCAGACTGCCAAAATAAAATACTGTAGACTGAGTGGCCTAAACAATAGAAATTTATTTTCTCCTATTTCTAGAAGCTGAAATGTTCAAGATCAAGGTATCAGCCTATTAAATTTCTGGTGACAGCTCTCTTCCTGACCTGCAGATAGTCACCTTTTCTCTGTGCACTCACAGTTCTTAGCATGTGTCCATGGAGGTTGGAAAAAAGGTTTTCTTCCTCTTCTTATAAGGTCACTGGTCCTTTAGATTAGAATTCCATTCTTATGATTTCATTTAATCCCAATTACGTCCTAAAAGCCCTGTTTCCAAATACAGTTACATCGGGTTTAGGACCTAAAAATATGAAATTTGAGGACTCACAAATTCACCTGGTAAAAGATGGTAAGCATAAGAGAACTTGTTAAAGCAGATGTACCAGGCCTGCTATGCAGGGGTTTTCTATCTAGATTCACAAGCATACCAGGAGCTTTAGTTCTGAAGATTTTATAGGAAAGGGGTATACCCATTACTCTTGTAAGTAGATTATTTGAGTACCAATTATGAGTTCTACTATGTTTAATTATGAAAGTGAAAATAAATGTTGGAAGTAGTAAATCAAAACTAGGCATTTGTATTAGGTATGATTACACTACAAATACAAAACAGCATGCAATTGTAAAAGGTTTTAAAGAGGATGTTCTTGTGGCCTGACGTTGATCATGTCCTAGCCCTTGCCTCCTGCTCATTTCCAAATCTGTTTCCCCAAGCTTCCTGATGAGTCTGTGATTGATTCTCTTACACATCCCAATGATTTTGTTTTTCACTTAAGACAGCTAAAGGCATTTGTACTCTGGATAGCTGACTGACAGAAAAACTGTTAACATCATTTCTGTGTCAAAGCAAGTGGGTCTTAGAAGCAGAGTTGAAAGGGTGCCAAAAGTGGAGAAAATTCCAGCTAGCTCAGTTGTGGTTGTGCCATCTAGCATGTAATTTGTGTATGTGCTTTGAAGACAGATGAATATAGGGAGTGGAGTTAGAAATTATTTTTATTTGCCAGAATTTTCTACTTTCACATGAATATAAATAAATTTGTGATTGAATGAGAAAATAGTATTTTATACACAATATAATTTTCTTTCTGCTCACAGAGCATTGATATACTGATTATCAGACATTGTTTATTTATTAGCTTTGTTTCTCAGAAGGCATTTTTGCAAACTTAGTTTAAAAAGTACCTTAGAGGAACTCAAACTACTAACACTACATTTCTGTAAAATTCCTGTAATCTATATTTTTCAGTAATTGTTTCCATATATATTTCTCATCAAACTATAATGCATAATTTGCTAAGAATTATATCAGAGTCATTTAACTTCCTTCAGTCTTTAAAAAGCTTGTAAAAAATACATTGTAGTTTATTTTGAATAAAAAGCATCTGGGAAAATGACTTACAATGAAATTTGCAAGGGAATTTATTGCAATGCTTCAAACATCTTTATTAGTATAACCATAGATCACACAATAACATTAAAAAATTTTAGTCTTGATATAATTTTTTTTGAATCACTAACAAAATGCATAGTTTTTAACTATAGGCCTTGCAAAGAAAAGAATATCAATGCTAACCTGAGATATGTGTCCTTTCTGCAGAACAAGTATAATACAGAGAGAACTTTCCTTAGACAGATATCATTAATCTTAGCCTTTAAAAATCTATGAATTCTCATCAGTTACACTTGAAATGAAAGTAATTATGTAATAATAACATTGACATTATAAAATATTAAAGTTCTTTAAAAGGAAATAATTGTCCTTTGTCATTTCCAAAGGAATAGAATTCCAAACATGGAGTTCCATCATTTATGGATGGTTATGTTTTAAAATATAAGTACATCTACATATACATGGGAGGTATTATATTGTTTGATTATAAATAAAATTAGTTTTATAATTAGTTTTCTCTGTAAGTAATGTTCTATATTTTTAATAATATTAATAAATATAACTAATAACATGTATTCAGGGAATTATTTAAGGAAAAACTGCCAGTACTATCTGGTTTGTATGTGCATAGTGGGAGTTAAGTCTACTGGATAAATTGTGGAAGATCATAAGGAATCTTTGGGAATCAGCATTGTAATGAGAATACAGTGATATATATGCTCAATGATTAAAAAATGTACTAATTGAGACTAATAACAGACAAGTGATTCTAAATGCAATATCAGTCCAATCATATAACAAATGGATTAATTATAGAAACCAAAATCCATTCTACTTCACATATATTTAGTTTTCTAGTATTATATACACTACAGTGATTATTTCATCTGGTATTTATTTCTTAAGGTGTAAATATTCTGCCTCGAGTTGTGTGCAATAAATTAAGGACATTTCTGGTGCCATTAAGATGTAGAATCTTATACGTAATTGTGTCTCTCAAAATCTGTTAAAATCACTGATTTAAGATCTATATGTCTTGTTATGAACCTAGGATTATTTTGGAAAATTTAATCTCTTCCTACATGAATTCTAAAATCGTCCTCTAACTCATAAATACTTATGTGAAAGCAATTTTTGAAGAACTTTTGAACTATAACAAATAAAATAAAATTCCTTTCATTGAGTGTTGCTATGAGATTTGTATAGATATATTAACAGACCTTATCTTTAACAATATGTTACATGTTTGAATTGATTCCTAAAGCCAATACCTGAATAGAAAATGTGTTGATTCATAAAAATTTTAGGTCGACCAGTTTTGTTTACAGTACGGGTGAGAGACATTGGAAAAGAAAACTGAAAATCAGAAAAGAAAAGGCTATTTTGAGAGGATGCTGTGAAATAATTTCAAAGTAACTTATTACAAGTTTGATAAGAAGTAAATAATTTGCAAAAATAGTTTAATGAGTTCAGTTCAGAGTCAGTCATGTCCGATTCTTTGTGACCCCATGGAGTGCAGCACACCATGATTCCCTATCCATCACCAACTCCCAGAGCTTGTTCAAAAACTCATGTCCATTGAGTAAGTGATGCCATCCAACCATCTCATCCTCTGTCATCCCCTTCTCCTCCTGTCTTCAAATTTTCCCAGCATCAGAGATTTTTCCAGTGAGTCAGTTCTTCACATCAGGTGGCCAAAATATTGGAGTTTCAGCTTCAGCATCAGTCCTTCCAATGAGTATTCAGGACTGATTTCCTTTAGGATTTGCTGGTTTGATATCTTTGCAGTCCAAGGGACTTGCAAGAGTCTTCTCCAACACCACAGTTCAAAATCATCAATTCTTTGGTGCTCAGTTTTCGTTATAATCCAACTCTCACATCCATACATGACTACTGGAAAAACCATAGCTTTAATTAGACAGACCTTTGTTGGAAAAGTAATGTCTCTGCTTTTTAATATGCTCTCTAGGTTGATCAAGCTTTTCTTCCAAGGAGCATGCATCTTTTAATTTCATGGTTACAGTCACCATCTGCAGTGATTTTGGAGCCCCTCAAAAAAAGTCTCTCACTGTTTCCATTGTTTCCTCTTCTATTGGACATGAAGTGATGGGACTGGATGCCATGATCTTCGTTTTCTGAATGTTGCATTATAAGACAGATTTTTCACTCTCCTCTTTCATTTTAACCAAGAAGCTCTTTAGTTTTTCTTTGCTTTCTGCC
The DNA here is from genome assembly GCF_002263795.3 of Bos taurus. NCBI lineage: Eukaryota > Metazoa > Chordata > Mammalia > Artiodactyla > Bovidae > Bos > Bos taurus. The sequence continues at coordinate 57,792,382 of NC_037338.1, read as the reverse complement.
ATAAGTGTGGTGTCATGTGAATATCTGAGGTTTTTGATATTTCTCCCAGCAATCTTGATTCCAGATTGTGCTTCATCCAGCCTGGTATTTTGCATGATGTACTCTGCATATAAGTTAAATAAACAGGGTGACAATATACAGCCTTGATATACTCCTTTCACAATTTGGAATAAGTCTGTTGTTTCAAGTCCAGTTCTAAATGTTGCTTCTTGATCTGCATACAGATTTCTCAGGCGGCAGGTAAAGGGATCTGGTATTCCTATCTCTTGAAGAATTTTCCAGAGTTTGTTTTGATCCACACAATCAAAGGCTTTGGCATAGTCAATAAAGCAGAAGTAGATGTTTTTCTGGAATTCTCTTGATTTTTTGATGATGCAACAAATATTGGCAATTTGATCTCTGGTCCCTCTGTCTTTTCTAAATCCAGTTTGAACATCTGAAAATTCATGGTTCATGTACTGTTGAAGCCTGGCTTGGAAAATATTGAGCATTAATTTGCTAATATGTGAGATGAGTGCAATTGTACGGTAGTCTGACCATTCTTTGTCATTGCCTTTCTTCAGAATTTGAATGAAAACTGACCTTTTCCAGTCCTGTGGCCACTGCTGAGTTTTCCAAATTTGTTGGCATGAGTGCAGCACTTTCACAGCATCGTCTTTTCGGATTTGACATAGCTCAACTGGAATTCCATCACCTCCACTAGCTTTGTTCATAGTGATTCTTCCTAAGGCCCACTTGACTTCACATTCCAGGATGTCAGGCTCTAGGTGAGTGATCACACCATCATGATTATCTGCACCATGAAGAGCTTTTTTGTATAGTTCTTCTATACAAGAATACACATTCTTAATATCTTCTGCTTCTGTTAGGTCCATACCATTTCTGTCCTTTATTGTGCCCATCTTTGCATGAAATTTTCTCTCAGTATCTCTAATTTTCTTGAAGAGATCTCTAGCCTTTCCCATTCTATTGTTTTCCTCTATTCTTTGCACTGATCACTGAGAAGAGCTTTCTCATCTCTCCTTGCTATTCTTTGGAACTCTGCATTCAAATGGTATATCTTTCCTTTTCTCCTTTTTTTCAGTTTAATGAGTAGACAGTCTTAATCATACACACAAAAACAGATAGAAATGCATATACACACATACTTTATGGTAACTATTTATGCTTTGTAGGAATACCAGATTATACAGAAGAACTGAAAATCAATTTACTTTCAAATACTTACTAATGAATATTGTTTATAATAATTTGAAGATGTGACATTAAACCTATAAACTAGAATTGGAAGTAAACTAAGAAAAGTACAAATATTTTGCATTTTCATATTTCCCATAGAAATCCTAATGTAAAATGAATGGCCCAAGATCTGTGTAATGGACCAGTTTTGTTCTTTTTCTTTTCAGAGAGTTTTATTATTGAACTGAAGTGAAGTGAAGTGAAGTCGCTCAGTCATGTCCGACTCTTTGCGACCCCTTGGACTGTAGCCTACCAGCCTCCTCTGTCCGTGGGATTTTCCAGGCAATAGTACTGGAATGGATTGCCATTTTCTTCTCCAGGGGATCTTCCCAACCCAGGGATCGAACCTGGGGCTCCTGCATTGTAGACAGACGCCTTACCTTCTGAGCCACCAGGGAGGTGGTGGTTTTGTTATTGAAATCCAGACAATTATTATGGAGTCATTTGCAAAACCCAATTTAAAAAGAATATTTTATTCCATAACAAGGCTATATGGTTAGAAAATGCAAGTAAATGAGAGGTTTAAAAAATTAGTCAAAGTAATAAAAATTATTGTTTGAGGATGTGATTGTAGACTTAAAATTCAAACTTACTTAATGGAAAATTACTAAAAATCTATTGAGAAATGGATGGATACATTGATGAAATTAGTAATTGAAAAAATTATCCCCTACTTGGATCTTCTGCTTTTCTATCTTTGAGTTTTTTTCATTCTTGTAACACCACACTGACTAATTTGCTTGAGTTATATATTTTAAGGATCAGAGGACACAGTCTGATTGTTCTCATAAATGGGCAATTGGCACTTTAGAAGCATATTCCTTATTAAAAGTTGATTTGTAATTAGGTTTATTTCTTTTTGTCCCCCTATGTAGACTGTTTCTGATACATTCCCATAATATACAATTTATTAGATATGTATGCTCGATATTTTATATATGTATGTATATATATAAGATCCCCTGGAGTAGGAAACAAAAACTTACTCCACTATTCTTGCCCAGAAAATTCCATGGACAGGGGAGCCTGGCAAGCTAAAATCCATGAGACCTCAAAGAGTTGAACATGACTGAGTAACAGATCACACATATTGTACGTATACAAGAAATGTCTGCCTAATGTAAAGCAATGCTCAAAATTCTCCAAGCCAGGCTTCAGCAATGCATGAACTGTGAAATAGCAGATGTTCAAGCTGGTTTTAGAAAAGGCAGAGGAACCAGAGACCAAATTGCCAACATCCGCTGGATCATAGAAAAAGCAAGAGAGTTCCAGAAAAACATCTATTTCTGCTTTATTGACTATGCCAAAGGCTTTGACTGTGTGGATCACAATAAACTGTGGAAAATTCTGAAAGAGATGGGAATACCAGAGCACCTGACCTGCCTCTTGAGAAACCTTATGCAGGTCAGGAAGCAACAGTTAGAACTGGACATGGAAAAACAGACTGGTTCCAAATAGGAAAAGGAGTACATCAAGGCTGTATATTATCACCCTGCTTATTTAGCTTATATGTGGAGTACATCATGAGAAACTTTGGGCTGGAAGAAGCAAAACCTGGAATCAAGATTGCTGGGAGAAATACGAATAACCTCAGATATGCAGATGATACCATCCTTATGGCAGAAAGTGAAGAGGAACGAAAAAGCCTTTTGATGAAACTGAAAGAGAAGAGGGAAAAAGTTGGCTTAAAGCTCAACGTTCAGAAAAAGAAGATCATGGCATCCAGTCCCATCACTTCATGGCAAATAGATGGGGAAACAGGGCAAACGGTGTCCGACTTTATTTTTCTGGGCTCCAAAATCACTGCAGATGGTGATTGCAGCCATGAAATTAAAAGGTGCTTACACCTTGGAAGGAAAATTGTGACCAACCCAGATAGCATATTGAAAAGCAGAGACATTACTTTGCCAACAAGGATTCGTCTAGTCAAGGCTGTGGTTTTTCCAGTGGTCATGTATGGATGTGAGAATTGGACTGTGAAGAAAGCTGAACACTGAAGAATTGATGCTTTTGAACTGTGGTGTTGGAGAAGACTCTTGAGAGTCCCTTGGACTGCAAGGAGATCCAACCAGTCCATTCTGAAGGAGATCAGCCCTGGGATTTCTTTGGAAGGACTGATACTAAAGCTAAAACACCAGTACTTTGGTCACCTCATGCGAAGAGTTGACTCATTGGAAAAGACTCTGATGCTGGGAGGGATTTGGAGCAGGAGGAAAAGGGGACGACAGAGGATGAGATGGCTGGATGGCATCACTGACTCGATGGACCTGAGTCTGAGTGAACTCTGGGAGTTGGTGATGGACAGGGAGGCCTGGCGTGCTTTGATTCATGGGTTCACAAAGAGTCGGACACGACTGAGCGACTGAACTGAACTGAATGTAAAGTGTAATGTCTGTTGCTGCTGCTAAGTTGCTTCAGTCATGTCCGACTCTGTGCGACCCCATAGAGGCAGCCCACCAAGCTCCCCCGTCCCTGGGATTCTCAAGGCAAGAACACTGAAGTGGGTTGCCAATTCCTTCTCCAGTGCATGAAAGTAAAGAGTGAAAGTGAAGCCTCTCAGTCGTGTCTGACTCTTAGCGACCCCATGGACTGCAGCCCACCAGGCTCCTCCATCCGTGTGATTCTCCAGGCAAGAGTATGGAGTGCGTTGCAATTGCCTTGTCCGTAATGTCTACATTTATTATAATATGTTTTAAAATCTATGCTAAGGTTTTCTTTATCACTTAAAATGAAATTGAATATTATGCCATTTCTTTTAAAATTTCTCTTCAAAAGATTTTTGGCTTTTATTATAGCAATTCATAATGCATATAAGTTTCATAAAATTGGCACACATTTGGTTTACTTTCTAAAAATGAATGTATACATCATAAAGATTGTTTTACTTTTTAATGAAGTTATGATACTTATATGAAAATTATTTTTAAAGGACAAAATGCAAAAACTAAAAAGCCAAATCTTTAAACTTTGAAATGCATGAAAAACAATTGGAAATAACTAATAAATTATTTAGAAAGACCTCAATATAGAGCTTAAAGTAAAATCTCATTGTAATACAAATATTTATAGAGCATATCTCATGGATTAGATTTAGGGGAAAATATCTAAATGTGATATATTCACTTCCCTATAACATCACAGCTTTTTTTTATTTTTATTTTTTATGGTGATGAATAAACCAATGAAAATTTAATACTAGACTGGATTCACTCTCATGAACTCAGGGATTTGTACTGTGACAGGGAATTCAAGGGAATAATTTTGGCTGAATCAAATTTCCCTTCAGGGGCTGTCTTTGAAAACATAGCTCTGCTTTGTCTCCATTATCTTCTGCTTTCATTATGGAAAAACTGGTTATGTGAACTAGCACATCTTTGTCCTCACTTAATAACTATTAAATTTATGTTTAATAAAAAATAATTTTACCATCTCCAGGAAATAATATACTTGGTATGCAGATTTTGTTTTTTCCATCTAGGCCACATCTTCACAACCTCACTAGCAGATAGAAAAAAACAGTTTATTTACTTCCAACTTTAAAGTTCATAGAGAAGAAATTTCAATGATGTGGAAGTGGGGGGGGGTAATATTCCCATCTCTGCTGCCATGGAAATGGAATAATCTTCATTAACCATTCCCTCAAGAACTCTCAAGCCACTTCCCTGGTGGCTCAGATGGTAAGGAGTCTGCCTGCAATGCAGGAGACCTGGGTTAGATTCCTGGGTTGGAAAGATCCCCTGGAGAAGGAAATGGCAACCCATCCTGGTATTCTTGCCTGGAAAATCCCATGAACCTAAGAGCCTGGCAGGCTACAGTCCATGGGGTCACAAAGAGTCAGACATGACTGAGTGACTTCACTTTCATTTCAAGAACCATATGACATGGAGTCAAACTGTCGAGTTTTCCTTGCAGAAAGGAAGGCAGCTTGGCAAAATTTATTAACTACTTAAAAATATGCTTATATTTGTATCAAGTAGAATAAAAAGCAATTTCACACTCTGTAGCTATTTTAAGCCTTAGTAATTTTCTAACAAAAACATTTTGGAAATGGTGAGATTGAGTCCCAAAAGGCTTAAGTAATTTACAGAGTTAACACACATAGTAAATACCAGAACTTAGACTAGTAACTTAGAGCTTAGAATTTGAAATTCATGTTCACATCACATTCAGATATACATGACTATGGATTCCCAAATTATTTAATATTAGAGACTAAATACTAATTGTACAAAGGAAATAAGTTCAAAGAAAAATTAAATAACTCAAGCTAAATGACAGACATTTAAAAAATCTCTTTCCCAACTATTTCTAACCATCAGATCCCTCTAACCACTACCTACTTTATCTGTAGTCCAGCTAGTATTTTCTTATGATGAATGATTTGATTTCAGAGTGAATTTCCTCTGTTACAAGGTTTTATAAGAGACAGCAATTCTGCAGATGTAAACATTCTGAAAGCATTTAGATGAAGACATTCTTTTTAAGAGAATAAATATAAAGACTGTGTGTTTCCTTTATATAGTATATAAATATCTACATGCCTTATAATTATTGATGTCTAGAATGATTACAAAAAAATTTGGCTGCAGAGGGTTAGGTGAACATCAATGGTCATGAGTACTGGAATGAATCATTTTCCCAAACTTCCTTCAGTTTGAACCTTGACCCAATCGCAAAATGAAGGTTAGCCATAAGAGTATAGGAAATATACAGGATGATGCATTGGGGTCTCTCTTTTATCCCCCCCCCCATTCTTTATGCCTTTAGTCCACTGGACTGTCCACTTCTCTATTGCTGAAAATTTTCCATATTTTTTTCCACTCCCATCGGAAGGTATATTGTAAATTCCTTTTCTACTCTTTATTTTCAGACTTAAATTTCCTGGTTATTGTATGATAGTATTTACCATGAAGTAACTACATACTCTCTTTCATCATGTAATTTTGATCTGTACTTATGTTGATAATAACTTTTTTGCTTTATTCTATGTCTGTGATACTTTTCTACTAGATATAAGGGTAAAAATCATCCAGACTTATTCTATTACATGATATTATGGAATGTTTACTATCTGTTTCAAGAAAGTCACCAAGTAGAGATAAAGTTGAATAAGAAAGAAGTCTAGTACCAATAAGAAACGTGTTATTTGTTTGTTTCTGTTATGTTTAAAGGCACATGTGCTATTGTATATGTGTGTTTCAATCTAAGTAATTTCTCTTGACCTGTCTTCAAGTTATTTGACTTTTTTTCTCCTTTGTGTCAATCTATTGATGAGCTCACAAGAGGTATTCTTCATTTCTGATAGTAAAATCTTCATTTCTCAGTTCAGTTCAATCACTCATTCGTGTCCGACTCTTTGCAACCCCACAGACTACAGCACACCAGGCCTCTCTATCCATCACTAACTCCCAGAGTTTACTCAAACTCATGTCCATTTTGATGGTCCACCCAAACATCTCACCCTCTGTTGTCCCCTTTTCCTCCTGCCTTCAGTCTTTCCCAGCATCAGGGTCTTTTCCAATGAGTCAGTGTTTTGCATCAGGTGGCCAAAGTATTGGAGTTTCAGCTTCAACATCAGTCCTTCCAAGAATATTCAGGACTGATTTCCTTTACGATAGACTGGTTGATCTCTTTGCAGCCCAAGGGATTCTCAAGAATCTTCTCCAACACCACAGTTCAAAATCATCAATTCTTCGGCACTTAGATTTCTTTATAGTCCAAGTCTCACATCCATAAATGACTACTGGAAAAACCATAGCCTTGAGTAGATGGACCTTTGTTGGGAAAGTAATGTCTCTGCTTTTTAATATGCTGTCTAGGTTGGTCGTAACTTGTCTTCCCAGGAGCAAGCGTCTTTTAATTTCATGGCTTCAGTCACCATCCACAGTGATTTTGGAGCCCCCCGCCCCCAAATAAATTCTCTCACTGTTTCCACTGTTTCCCCATCTATTTCCCATGAAGTGATGGGACTGGATGCCATGATCTTTGTTTTCTGAATGTTGAGCTTTAAGCCAACTTTTTCACACTCCTCTTTCACTTCCATTAAGAAGCTATTTAGTTCTTCTTTACTTTCTGCCATAAAGGTGGTATCATCTGCATATCTGAGGTTATTGATATTTCTCCTGGAAATCTTGATTCCTGCTTATGCTTCATACAGCCCAGCGTTTCTCATGATGTACTCTGCATATAAGTGTAATAAACAGGGTGACAATATACAGCCTTGACGTACTCCTCTCCCTGTTTGGAACCAGTCTGTTGTTCCATGTCCAGTTCTAACTGTTGCTTCCTTACTTGCACACAGATTTCTCAAGAAGCAGGTCAGGCATTTCTATTTGATGCTTCCTTACAATTTTTTACACTGTTGATGTTGATAGTGTGGCCCAGGTTTTCCTTAGAGCCTTTCACACTGTGAGGAGAGAGCAAATTAGCCAAGATGGCATGTTCAGGCTCTCTCACCCCAAGTTTTTCAAATAATGACGATGGAACAACTGAGATCATTTGTAGCACTGTGCATGCATGTGTCACGAGGTACTCACTTGATCATGGGACACTGTGTGGTATGCATATATGTGAGCTCCACCTAGAAGGCAGCAGCATTTTACTGCTGCACCATGGCTATGTCCACTGGGACAGCCATTAGAGGAGGGACTATAGAGTGTCTAGCTGCTGCATCAGCCAGGAGAGAATACTGTTAGGGCTGTTGTTAACCAGGAGAGATCTGCAGTCCCTATAGTTCCTATGCTTCTCTAGTTGCCTTCCAGCCTCTTAGTTTACAGCTTGCCTACCCTGGGTTCGGTAAATAGGGCAAGGAGTGTAAATAGCAAGACAGCTGGCATCACAAATAGGATGAAAAGCAGTACACACACATTAATCATAATTATTTTACAGTCCATATCAGATAGCTCTAATGTCTCTGTTTATCACTGAGTGTTCTGACATTTTTGCTCTTCATCTTTCCTCCCTCTGTAATATAAAGGTGTTAATTGTTATTTAAGGTTTGTTATTCTGGTGGCAGGGGTGTCTTATTCCAATTAGCCTAAGGTAAAGGCACATTCTGTTCCAGGGAACTCATGGATGTGGTGCTTTTGGTTCTATTCTTCTTTTTTTAGTTACAGATTTAATTATAGTTACAGGTTTAATTATAGTTGTGAGTCCAGGGTACAATCCTGCTTCTCCACCAGGAATAAGATTTTTTCCTTTATTTCTTTTCCCAACAGCCACAAGTTTGTACCAGTAACCAAGAAAAGCATAGCCTGTTTCCCTTTCCTGCTCAAATTCAAACTCCCCCCTCCATAATGTATGGGCGAGATGAATTTGGATAGAGTTTCTTGCCCTCTTCAAACAACTGCTTTTCCTTGCCCAAGGTCATTAAAATGGATAATTATTAACACCCTTTCTTGGCTTTTCTGTGAAAATCCAGTATCACAGAGAAAGAAGAATCAACAAAATTGACTGCCATTAATTTAGCAGGTCCTTGAGTTTCACAGTGTCCCACCAGCTCAATTTTCAAGTTCAGCAAGGTCATCAATAATTCTAGTTGAATGTTTACCTGTTCAGTTGCATTATTATACACTACCTGAGTAAGTGCTTCCATTTCATCTCTCCCTGCAGGTTTTCATCTCTATTTGATTTGGGACTAGTTGTTAACTATGTGACCTAAGATCTTAATGTGTTGAAGAAAGAATTTGAAATTATTTTAGATTTCCTTTGTGGCAGGGTGTGAGCAGCACTCCTAGCTGTCTATACCAAGCAGTGGGGCCAGAGGTACTCATTATAATTACTGTAGGGACACAGTTTCAATTAATCATTAAGAAGTTAGGCAGTTTTTGAAGATGATGTATAGGTTTTTCAGACCAGAATATAATTCTTTGCCTATGTGATCTAAGGTCCCAAGAATTTAAATATATCTCTAGGCCAGAAAACTCTCTTATGTGTATATATTGTCTTTCCACTAAATACTTGAATTGTATTCACAGACTTACTATATGCTAAAACTTAAAATGTGAACACCAAAATTCTTGATTATTTGTCCGTGAATTGAGACACCTCACAGTGTTCTCACTAGTACTTTACTTCAGTTCAGTTCAGTCCTTCAGTCGTGTCCGACTCTTTGCAACCCCATGGACCGCAGTATGCCAGGCCTCCCTGTCTATCACCAACTCCTGGAGTCCACCCAAACCCATGTCCATTGAGCCAGTGATGCCATCCAACCATCTCATCCTCTGTCATCCCCTTCTCCTCCTGCCTTCAGTCTTTCTCAGCATCAGGGTCTTTTCCAATGAGTCAGTTCTTTGCGTCAGGTGTCCAAAGTATTAGAGTTTCAGCTTCAACATCAGTCCTTCCAATGAATACTCAGGACTGATCTCCTTTAGGATGAGCTGGTTGGATCTCCTTGCAGTATTTTATTACCCATAAATAATACAAATATTGCTATAATTTAATATAAAGACATTTATTGGGAGAGTCACATTAACTGAACATTAATGCAAATAAGCAAAAAATTATGAACTTCGTTGGGTGCTTTCAAGGAAAGCTACAGAGGCAAAATGAAGGGAGTATCATGGAATTCTTTGCTTAAGGAGAAGGACATGTCCTACAGACTTAGAGAAGTCCCATGGGGTTTGTTTCAGCAAACATTAGGGCAATGGAATGAAGGAGAGTGGGAGGAATAGGTAAAGGTAGGTTCTTTATATATGCATATGTATGTGTATATATATATATATTTATATTGATGTTTATATTTTGCAACAAAATTCCTTTAGTAGTCTAAAGGATTGGTGTCTAAATGTGTGGTGTTTGAGTAGATTGTACAATTGCAGGTTTTAAATAACATATTTAGAATCATTATTACATCATTATTACAAGAATGTCTTCTACTTCTGTGGGTTCAGTTTTTACATGGTGAACTTTTAGGCAATTAAACCATTATAATTAAGACAAAAATTTTACCATCATTTTGAACAATTGTCCATCAGCTAAAATTAATATATCTCAAGCATAAACATACTGGTTCTATATGTCAATTAGCTGTCTAATTTTGACATTGTCATCTTTGGCTCTAAAGTAGCTTTTCCAAATACATAGTATTTTGCTGCATTTGATCTTGCAAGCATGCATGCTCAGTTGCTTCAGTCATGTCCAACTCTATGCAACTCTATTGATTGTAGCCCACCAGGCTCCTCTGTCCATGAGATTCTCCAGGAAGGATACTGAAGTGGGTTGCCATGCCCTCCTCCAGTGGATCTTCCCAATCTAGGGATTGAATCTCTGTCTCTTGCGTTGCAGGCAGTGGATCTTATTATACTCTAAAATAGAAAGAAAATGAAAAGTTAAATTGCTGATAAGAATTTTAGGCATCAAAAATGAAATACAGTTGAGTCATGTATAGGTCCCATATCTTATCCCTAATCTCAAACCAATCTTAATTCTCAAGCAACCTGTGTTTAATTGCAAAGAAAAAGAAATTCAGGAATATTACAAAATAAGCTGTGAAAAACAAACATTAACTAAGTGATTAACAGGCGAATAAATAAAAATGTCTATTTTATAGACAATAAGCTGAGCTACTTGATAGTGAAAAAATTAAATTGTTGGGGATTATTGAGGGGGAAAGTTGGAAGATAAAAATCAAACACACATATTTAGAATATGAATTTGGGCACTCCCTACAGGGTGAGAAATTTTAATAATTTGTGAAAGGCTTACATTTTTGGTTAGGTTGGTTTCACTCTAGATTTGAGGGGGAATTTTCTTCTCCCTTCCTTAATACCACCTTTGCTACTATTTTGAATGTTTCTTTTTTGTTTTTTTCTAGCCATTAGTGTGGCAAAATAAAGTATGGTACTTCAGTCATCAATCCAAAAATCCAAAGCATTCCCATACTGAATTCAGGATAAAGCATTTTTTTTTAAAAGCAGCATTGATGATAGTGATGCACAATGAAGCTTTATGTGTCACAGTTCTAAAAAGTTCAATTGGAATGGGAACTCAATAAAATATGCCAAGAAAGAAAAGAAACTGTTTAGTTTTGTCTATCACTAACTTAAAAACACTTCTGTAGTTTACCAGGAAATTATCTAACTTGAGTTCAAAACCAAGCTAGTAATAAAGGATTTATTTGTTCTTGACCTTATTTTGGGTAGATGGTTGAGCTGAGACAAGATTCTTTAACCTAAACACTAATGATGACGCCTCAGGATGTGGCCCTTCCATAAACACAAAATATTTTCAATTGAACTCTGGAATTCTATATTTTTGCTAACTCAAAAGCCAACAAAATAGTTTAACTATGAATAAATAAAATATAGAAACTATTAATAATAGCTTGTAAATCCTAAGATTGAGAGATAAATAAATTTTAGCTATCTAACCTGAATCAAGATCAAGGAGGAGGCTGTTTCCGTACATGTTGCAAACAACAGACAATTAACTATTCTTTAATTGAAAAAGGGGGAGTATGATCTGTTACACACACACACACACACACACACACACACACACACACACACACACATATACACACAAACACATACGCACATACACCCGTATCTCACGTTAATGAGATATTTCATTATGGCTGTTTAACAAGAGCTTTTTATGCTTAATCAAAGCATTTAATGCACTTCTAAGGATATTCCACTTAGCAGTAGGCTGATTGGGAACTGCCTTCAGGGACCTCTGAGTTTACACCCATTTAAAAATTGGTTTATGAAACGTGTTCTGCATACTGCATGTTAATATAGGCTGTATTTTATGTAATTATAACAAGGATATTGGGACTTCTTAATTAAATATTCAAGAGATTTCTTAACTTCCTGTGGCATAAGCAATTAAGAGAGAGATTTCTTCAGGAAATCAGAAAGATCATTGGAATGAGCTTCATTTTGTCAAGCTAGTCTGATAATTAAAGTTATTAATGGTTTTATTGATTAATATTTAAACTTTTTATATACTAATCATGATTTCTATTTTGAGAATTTCTCTGGCCCTTGAGCTAATTGATTTTATATCTTTACCTATATCATATTTATAAAAATCCAGTGAGATAGTTATTACTACTTCTATTTTACAAACAAATGGAAGCTTAGACATAAAGTAATTTTAAGAAAAGACACACAGATAGTAGATGGTAGAATTAGAAACTTATTCCTAATGTATTTGACTCCTAAGCCAATATTCTGAACAACAACAACTAAAAATTCCAGAGGACAAATTCCTCATTATTCTTTCCACTGATTATCTTCCTTCTGTGCTCAGGAACTAATTTATTATAGTTACCTTGTCTTTTTACTAGGATTCAGCCTCAGAAATTTTCACTGTTTGAATTTGTGGGGGCTTATAGAATTTCCTTGCTACTCTGAAGTTAAACAGAGAAAATATAATTAGTATGTTGATATTTAAAATTCTAAAAATATTTTTGCATATTTCAAACAATAGTGTATATTTGTATAGCTGTGATTCTTTCAGAAATCTTAAGTGAATGAATACTTTTTATGGAGAATTACATGTGTAGTAAAATTTTTATTTAAGAAGTATATACACAAAATTCAATGTTATTGCAAAATAGTTGGAAAATAAAGTTAAGCAATAAAACTATATAAAACAAACCCTGAATTATCCCACATGTGTGTGCTGTGTGCTAAGTCGCTTCAGTCACGTCCCAGTCTTTGCAACCCAATGGATGGTAGCTACCAGGCTCCTCTTTCCATGGGATTCTTCAGGTAAGAATAATAGAGTGGGTTGCCATGCCCTTCTTCAGCAGATCTTCCCAACACAAGAATCAAACCCCTGTCTCGTGCATTGGTAGGTGGTCTCTTTATCCCTAGCACCACCTGGGAAGCCCTGATTGTGCCATGATTGAGAAGAATTTCACTGTTGGTAGCCAGCTCATATCTTTTTTTTTTTTTTTCTAATTTTATTTTACTTTTAAACTTTACATAATTGTATTAGTTTTGCCAAATATCAAAATGAATCTGCCACAGGTATACACGTGTTCCCCATCCTGAACCCTCCTCCCTCCCCATACCATCTTGTGTCATGTGGGCTATCACTGACAGGCCAGTGTTTTTCTGTTCAGGAACGGCAACTTTTCCACCATATGACTTGGGGGCCTGATATTATAGGTGCTTTGCTCCAGGGCAAGCTTTCCTTTCTATTCATGTCATGCTCTTTTAAAACACAAACACCACCCTGCTAAAAAATAGAGAAATGGGTTTCTCTTTCTCTTGATTTCAATACTTTTAAAAGTGTCTTGCATATAGATTATGAAGGTCTCAGTGTTGACTTTTTTATATATTTCACCTAGAAGTATTCCCTCCCTAGTTTTCATGAATTCTCCTGATGGAGATATATTTGGAAGCGGTATTAGCAACAACTGTCAATTCGTACCTGGATGCACAGCCTTCATATTATTCTCAAATTAATTGCTGAGGCTAGCTAAATATGCCCGGAGAAGGCAATGGCAACCCACTTCAGTACTCTTGCCTGGAAAATCCCACGGACGGAGGAGCCTGGTAGGCTGCAGTCCATGGGGTCGCTAAGAGTCGGACACGACTGAGAGACTTCACTTTCACTCTTCACTTTCATGCACTGGAGAAGGAAATGGCAACCCACTCCAGTGTTCTTGCCTGAAGAATCCCAGGGACGGCGGAGCCTGGTGGGCTGCCGTTCATCGGGTCACACAGAGTCGGACGCGAATGAAGTGACTTAGCAGCAGCAGCAGCAGCTAAATATGCCAGATTGTTTCTTTTCTCAGGGTAAGCCATTCTCATAGACCATGGAGGTCCCCTTTATCTGTGTTTGATTCCATCAATTTCCACTCCAAATGTGCACACATCTATTTCTGAATCCTAAACAGCTTATTTATAAACAACACAAAACTGTTTTATGAAACATATCTTTAAAAATAATCAATGAAATAGTTAAAATCTTGTAAGACTAATCAATTTAAAGGAAGAAAGATACAAATAAAGTTGAAAAAATATAATTCTAGATTCACAAGAGAAAAATAAAATAACTGTATAATATAGCCAAAACTAAAATCTTTGAAAATATTGGTAATACACATAAAACTATCAATATTTACAATATGTCTTATGAAATCAATACAATGGAAGAAAATAAAACTGTTTTAAAAGAACCATCCTCACAGATATATGATGTGAATTATGATTTACATTCCATTGCAAAAATAGTAGTTAGATACTTTTATTGTTCCAATTCATAAGTTAATGATTATTTAATAAATGATTTTTAGCTTGTTCTTTAGTTTAAGCGTATCATATGAGTTTACTGACAGCAAATACATTTTTAATGGCATTTAAATCCCCATCCATTATATGAACACAAATAATTTAACTGCTGCTGCTGCTAAGTCACTTCAGTCGTGTCCGACTCTGTGCAACCCCATAGACGGTAGCCCACCAGGCTCCCCTGTCCCTGGGATTCTCCAGGCAAGAACACTGGAGTGGGTTGACATTTCCTTCTCCAATGCATAAAAGTGAAAAAGTGAAAGTGAAGTCGCTCAGTCGTGTAAGACTCTTAGTGACCCCATGGACTGCAGCCTATCAGGCTCCTCCATTCATGGGATTTCCCAGGCAAGAGTACTGGAGTGGGGTGCCATTGCCTTCTCTGAATATTTACCAGAAAATTTACTATAAAGTCTTTTGTTCATCTATATAATAGATTCTAATATCCTTGAAATACAGAATCCAAAAGTAATCACATTTTGCACTATCAGCAATATAGTATGGACAAGCATATTCATCTAGAATTTCAACAAACTTGGCCTTACTTTTTTGTATCTTATTATTGCTTTTCCCTTATTACTATTTATTCTTTGTATGGTGAACTTATACTTGAGCTAATGAAATTCTTTGTACCTTGCCAAAACATTGTCTAAATTAGAAAAGAGAAAAAAATCCTACAATTTATTTAAAGTATAATGTAGCAGGTTGAAAAGATTCAGAATGTGATCTCATATGCTAATGGGTTCTTTGTATATGTAATTAATTAAGAATCTTGATGTTTAATCATCCTTGCTTTAATAGAATGGTACCTAAATCCAATGACTTGATGTCCCTATGAAAAGAAAAGCAAACATAAAGAGATAGAAGAATGTCATTTGGAGACAAAAACAGTGATTAGAATAACGATGCCACAAACCAAGGAATGGCTAGGACCACAAGAAACCAGAAGATAAAAGAATATTTTCCTAGAACCTTCAGAAGGAGTGTGTCCCAGCTGATAGTCCCAGATTTCAGATTTCTAGATTCCAGAATGTGAAACAATACATTTTTGTTATTTTTAACTCTCTCAGTCTGTGGTAATTTATGTTGACCCTAGGAAATCACTATGTATGGCGTGAGTTATCTTTTTACTTTCTCTCAAGTTGTTAGCCCAGTCTTCCATTGTGCATAATAATAACCTTATCCTTGATGTGAAATATCACTCTTAACCTTTAAAATACTTCAATCAGTTTCTAATAGAAACGCTATTTTAAATGTACCCAACCATTCATTTCTTCAAATATATGATCGAAGATTTTCCTAATTGTGTTAGTTCTTCCTTAAAACTTCTAAAATTTATTTTAAAAATTATTCCTCCAAATGAATTTTAAAATCCTTTATAAAATGACAAAAAATTGTCATTGACTTTTTACTGCAAATGAACTCAATGTATGGAAAATATATGTAAATAAAAATTTTTGCTCCTACCCTAAACTCTTACCCAAGAAATTTCTATGTTTGCCATGAATCAAATCTAATTTTTACTTTTCAGTTGTTATATTCATATATTTTATATGTCATGTATATTTCTTATTATTTTTTTTCTGAATTTAATTGATATCTTTAGTGTTCTATCCTTTAGTAGGCAGGAAGTTGTACTGCTAACTGTGGCTTTTATTCTTTTTTTTTTTTTGGCTTTTATTCTTTATTATGTACATTATTCCTATTTAACTAAGTAGTTTGATTACAAATGGTGGTAGATTCTATTAGACATCTTCCTGGTACCTATTGAATTAGTAATTAGGCATTATACTATTGACCTATGTTATTATTTTGAGTTTATTTTCTGTAGGTTGGTCTTTTCCTTCTCTTGTTTCCTGCCTAAAGAAGTTCCTTTAGCATTTGTTGTAAAGCTCGTTTTCTGGTGCTGAATTCTCTTAACTTTTGCTTGTCTGGAAAGCTTTTGATTTCTCCATCAAATCTGAAGGAGAGTCTTGCTGGGGAGAGTATTCTTGGTTGTAGGTTCTTTCATCACTTTAAATATATCATGCCATTCCTTCTGGCTTGTAGAGTTTTTTTGACAAATCAACTGATAACCTGATGACAGTTCCCTTTATGTTATTTGTCATTTTCTCCTTGTTGTTTTTAATATTTTATCTCTGTCTTTATTTTTTGTCAATTTGATTACCATGTGTCTCGGTGTGTTCCTTCTTGGGCTTACCCTGCTTAGGACTATGTGCTTCCTGAGCTTTGTTGACTACTTCCTTTCCCATGTTAGGGAAGTTTTCAGCTATTATTTCTTCAAGTATTTTCTCAGGTCCTTTCCCTCTTCTTCTGGGACTCTTATAATGAGAATGTTGGCGAATTTAACGTTTTCTCAGAGGTCTCTTAGGCTGCCTTCATTTCTTTTCACTCTTTTTTCTATATTCTGTTCTGTGGCGGTGATTTACACCATTCTGTCCTCCAGGTCATTCATCATTTCTTCTGCCTCAGTTATTTTGCTATTGATTCCTTCTAGTGTACTATTCATCTCTGTTTGTTTGTCCGTTAGTTCTTCTAGGTCTACGTTAAGCATTTCTTGCTTTGTCTCAATCTTTGCCTTCACTCTTTTTCCTAGATCCTGAATCAGATTCACTCTCATTATTCTGATTTTTTTTTTTTTCCTGGAAAGTTGCTTTTTCTGGGATTTTATCTTGTCCTTTCATCTGGGACATGACTGTCTGCTTTTTCATGCTGATTAATTTTCTGTAATGTGTTTTAGTCACTGTGGGATTGTGGTTCTTCTTCTTGCTTCTTCTGTCTGCCCTCTGATGGATGAAGCTAAGAGGCTTGTGTAAGCTTCCTGATGGGAAGGACTGCTGGTGGGAAGAACTGAGTCTTACTCTGGTGGGCAGAGCCTTGCTCAGTAAAGCTTTAATACAATTATCTGCTAATTAGTGAGGTTACACTTGCTCCCTGTGTACATGCATGTGTGCTACGTCACTTCAGTCATGTCCAATTCTTTGTGACCCTATGGACTATAGTCCTCCAGGCTCTTCTGTCCATGGAATTCTCCAGGCAGGAATACTGAATTGGGTTTCCATGCCCTCCTCCAGGGGATCTTTTCAGCCAAGTGACTGAACCAGAGTCTCTTACATCTCCTGCAGTGGCAGAAGGGTTCTTTACAACTAGTGCCACCTGGGAAGCTCTACAAGTCACTTGGGAAGCTTAAAAATCTTTGTCCTCCAGAGATTCTGATTATCTAGTTGAATGGTTTCAAAAACTCTCCAGATGATGCTATCTGCCTCCAGGATTGAAAACCATTTCAGGAGAGCAACCCCTCAAGCTTCTCAAACTATGCCTTCTACCTTCCTCCCTTAGAAGGGACAAGGCAGAGAAAGTGGTTTTCTTATGTCCTCTTTCTGGATATTATTATCCTTGCTTAAATATATCAAATGATAAAAGGTATACATAAATGACAAATACTCATATACAACACTAGAGTCGTGTTCAAGAGAAATGGCTGATAGCTAAAGAGATGATATATGCAGGGTTATTTCTTCTAGTTAGCCCAAATAAAACCATTTTTGAAAAAAGAAATATCAGCCATGAACCACATACACAAACAACATGGGAGTGGGTCACTTTCCAGGTAAAGAGACCGAGAGAGAGAGAATGAGAAGACAAGCGGGGAAAATGAGAAATAGAGAAATTTGAGAGAGTTGGAGAGAGAAAAAGGTAATGAATAATAGATGGAAAGGGTAAAGAATAAGCTTTTGTACCAGGAAATATATTCACAGTGCAATAAAAATGTAATCTGTAATACAGGAACCTGTGGAGCTATCCTGGGCACTTTGGCACTGAAGTAGTAATTCAAGCTTTAAGAGAGCCATGAAAGCCTAAATAACTTCAATTTTGTGCTTGTATTTTATGAGATCATCAAAACACTTCAAGTAAATTACAACTTCAAAATCAATTTCTCTCTTCAGCAGATCATCTATTATCCTGTATGATTGAAGCTTGCATCTCTTAACTGGTGTATTATCTAAAGCAAAGTCAAACCCAAAGTTCTTATTTAATACCAGCACTTCAGCTCCTTGAAGAAATAGAAAATAAAAATGCTAATCTATATACATCACTTTGTGTTATAGTGCTGGGTTTTTATATTTATGTGGAGAAAGTAATTGGAAATG
Organism: Bos taurus; assembly: GCF_002263795.3. NCBI lineage: Eukaryota > Metazoa > Chordata > Mammalia > Artiodactyla > Bovidae > Bos > Bos taurus. The sequence goes on along the minus strand of NC_037338.1, from coordinate 57,773,745 downwards.
AAAGAAAATAGTGTGTTTGAAATGGGATAAATGGCCTAAGTTCAGAATTTGGGGATTTCCCCTGTCACATACTCACTACATTATGTAGACAGATCAATTAACCTCTGAACACCCTTTTTCTCAGGTATGAAATGAGAATAAGATAAAGCATCTCTGAAGTACTTATCTATGGATAGATTCATACACATTAGTAGGATGGTACTGTGTTGGCTCATTCTATCTATAGAGAATGGACCAACTTCAATATCGAGGGTGGGAAAGATTAAGAGATAATAGCAATATTGATCATAGCATATGATATACGTACTAAAGTATTTGAAAATATATAGGGTAGACTTCTATAAATTGTAAATATGTGTGCTAGTTATAGAAAGATTTGGAATTTAAGAAAACTAGAAGATCACAGCAAATTAAGAATTTTCTATGGTTAGGATTTCGTAGTCAAGGTACACCTAGATAAGAGGAAATATAAAATCTAAAATGACCATAGCATAACACTTGGGACTATTAACAAAAGCTGAACACTTCAAATTATGTTCTCCTTTATAGTAGAGAGTGCCCTGAAGACAAAAGGTTAATAATGAAAATGTGGGTATTAATAATCTGCACTGTGTACACAATGAAATGAATGAAAAAGACTCTCAAGACTGGCCTCTTAGAAATCTCTGTTTGTTTTCTTTCAGGCTTGGTTAGATAAAGAAAAGGAATATAGCTTCAGAAATAAAAATGACAATAAATGATAATTGTAAGAGTGGTTTTAAAGAGTCAACATTTTTGTTGCAGCATTAAAATATGAGATGTGGGATTGGAGCTGTTATTTGGAAATAAGTTTCAGGAACATGAATAGAATGTCAGGACTACAAATATTGATTCATTTGTTTTTAGGTCCAATATTCATAGCAAAGAATCCAGTTTTAAGACATTAGAACCAGAATTCCCTGACAGTCCAGTGGTTAGGACTATGTGTTTCCACTTCAGTGGGCATGAGTTCAATCTCTGATAGGGGAACTAAGATACCACACGCTGCACGGTGTGTTTAAAAACTTTAAAGATAAATAAAAGATAAATACATTAGAACCATGTATTATTAGTCTTTATTAATATGAATATATTATAGATACTACTTTAAAGTATTTTTAAGAGAGTATTTTACTATCCTGTAATTTATTTTTCCCTTTTTCCTTGTCCTGCCCACAATATGACAATCAAGACCAATAATCATTAAATCCATCAATAGGGTAGATATATTTAACTCAAAATTCCAGTCTTCCCTAGCCCTTACCCTAAATTCTGAATTATCTACACTTATTAACTCTATTTTCTCTAGTCTATTATATGATTTTCTCTAGTAATAGTATTTAGCAATGTATATCTCATCTGTTAGCAAAATACTTTAAATTACCAAGTGTACCTCACAAATTATTTATACTATTACATGTTTTGACAACTCTACAATTAATTAATTTTTTTTTCCTGTATGGAATGTCTCATGATGTGAAAATTTCCTTTCTCTCCTTTTCTGAAATTTCTATCTTTATCTTCATATGCTCAGTGAAAAATAAGAGTTCCTTATATTTCTGATATCAGCAATAGTAGGAAAATATTGGTGAGGAGATTCATTCATTTTTAATTGGAGGAAAAATGTTTCACAATTTTGTGTTGGTTTCTGCTGTACAACATGAGTCAGCTATAAGTATACATGTATTCCCTCCCTCTTGAGTCTCTGTCTCACTACCACCATCCCAGACCTCTGAGCTCCCTATGCTATACAGCTGTTTCCGTCTACCAGTTTTACATATGGCAGTGTATATATGTCAGTGCTACACTCTCAATTCATCTCACACTTTCCCTCCCCCACTGTGTTCACAAATTCATTCTCTACATCTGCATCTCCATTCACGCCCTGCAAATAGGTTCAGGAATACCATATTTCTAGATTCCATGTGTGTGTGTGTGTGTGTGTGTGTGTGTGTGTGTGTGTTAATATAGGATACAAGTTTTCTTCTTTCTGACTTACTTCACTCTGTATAGCAGACTCAAAGTTCATCCACATCACAAATGACCCAGTTTCATTACTTTTTGTGGCTGAGTAATATTCCATTGTATATAAGTACAACAACTCTTTATCCATTCATCTGCCCAAGAACATCTAGGATGCTTCCATTCTCTGATTATTGTAAAGAGTGCTGTTACGATCACTGAGGGTACATGTGCCTTTATGAATTATGGTTTTCTCAGGGTATATGCCCACTAGTAGGATTGCTGGGTCATATGGCAGTTTTATTCCTAGTTTTTTTTTAAAGAATCTCCATACTGATTTCCATAGTGGCTGTATCAATTTACATTCCCCAAAACAATGCAAGAGTGTTCTCTTGCCTTCACATCCTCTCCAGCATTTATTGCTTGTAGATTTTTGACAACAGCCATTCTGATCATTCTCCCTCTAGTTTTGATTTGTGTTTCTCTAACAGTGAGCAAAATTGAGTATCTTTTCATGTGTTTGTTGCCCATATGTATGTCTTCTTTGGATAAATGTCTATTTAAGTCTTCTGTGCTATTTTCAATGGAGTTGCTTGTTCTTCTGATGTTGATCTGCATGAAATGTTTATACACTACATTCTGGAGATTAATCCCTTGTCAGTTGCTTAATTTGCAATTATTTTCTCCCATTATGAGGGTTGTCTTTTCATCTTGTTTATAGTTTCCTTTGCTATTCAAAAGTTTTTAGGTTTAATTAGGTTCCATCAAAAATTTTTTTTGGTCTTTATTTCCATTACTATTAGAGGTGGGTCAAAGAGTGTTCTGCCTGTGTTTTCCTCTAAGAGTTTTACAGAGTCTGATCTTACATTTAGGTCTCTAATCCATTTCAAGTTTATTTTTGTGTATGGTGTTAGGAAGTGTTCTAATTTCATTCTTTTACATGTAGCTGTCTAGTTTTCCCAGCACCAATTATTGAAGAGGCTATCTTTTCTCCATTGTATATTCTTGCCTCCTTTGTCAAAGAAGGTGTGTGGGTTTGTCTGTGGACTTTCTATCTTATGTCATTGATTTATGTTTCTGTTTTTGTGCCAGTACTATATTGTCTTGACTACTGTAGTTTTTCAGTATATTCTGAAGTATGTAAGGTTTATTCCTCCAGATCTGATTTCCTTTCTCAAGATTGCTGTTTGCTATTCAGGGTCTTTTGTGCTTCCAAAGAAAATGTAGAATTTTTTTTCTGTGAAAAATATAATTTTTTACTTGATAGAAATTTTATTGAATTTGTAGATTGCTCTGGGTAATATTCTTTAGTCATTTTCACAACAGTGGTTCTTCTAATCCAAGAACATGGTATATCTGGAATTCTTTGTTATACTGAGGACACAAGCAATATATACTCAAATAAGATTTTGAGTTCAGTGAACTCCGAGGACACATTTGATTGAATTTTTGAATGCTTGAAAGAATGTGTTCTTAAAGCTAGAGTGACTCAAAAGAAATTTATCCCAGAGGAGTGGAAACCACAACTGGAAAGAAAAAAGGGTCACTTAACCTAATGGTATTATAAATGTAAGTGTGCAGTGGGAAAAAAAAAAAAAAAGTGAAAACTAAGTTCAAATGACTTGTTCTGACTATGTCCATCTTGGAGGATAATCAGGGGATGGAATTAAGAAGGGGTTTCAATAGTAGATTATTGAAATGAGAGGAAAAGTGTTCATTATAATCTGATCTGTTGAAGAATTGCTGGATAAGGCCCCAATTTATTACTTCATCATTCAGTATAGATAGTAGATCATGTAGCTGCTCACATTGTTTACTTCTCCAACATCTGTACAACTTTTATAAACAATCTTGAACTTGGAATGAGCATACATATGATGTCTTACTGATCTTAATGATGTGTGTATGTTAATATTTGTAATAATTACTTGTAGAAGGCCACATTTTAGATTATTACCCTACCTGACCTAGTTAGATTACAACTATTTAGAGGAGCTAAAGGAAAAGGACCAGTAGTCTCCTCTCAGTCCTCTTATTTTCTTTCTCAAACTATTATATTTTAACATTTGTCTTCTCTGATTTCATAAACTGAAACTCAATGTAAATAGCTCCAAAATATCTGCTGATAGCCTGAGCTCTCTCTTCAGACTTGGCTTGGATTTTAACTGTTTTTGTTTCTTAGACTACACATCCCCGACTCATCAAGCTTATCATGTACAAATCAAAAAGTGCTACATTTTCCACAGAACCAATTTCCCTCAGTCCTTGCTTTCAAGCTTTTATTTACAGTTCCCACTAGACTTCCAGTTCTTGAGAGCAGTCTTAGTCAACTTAACCTTTTAATCTTCTATGTTCTACTCAGAGCCAGTATGTAGCTTCTTCAGTAATCCTTCTGGAATACTTCTTTCCACTACTATAGTTATTGTTCTTATAAAGGATGTAATTCCCTTTGCAATGACTACTTTATTAAGTTTCCAACTGGCCTTCTTGCCTCTTTTCTTTTTCCACCGAAGCCCAAGATTAATCTTCTTAAAAGAGGCCAAATTATATATCCATGCTCAATTAACTTCTGTGACTCATTTTTTGTATGCCAAATTAATTATAAATTTATTAACCAGGCACTTAAGCCCCTCCATAAATCCCAAGTCTACTTTTCCAGCATTGCCACTCTGTCACTATTGTCTAAATGAACCATATCCTCCAATCAAAATTAACTTCTACTCTTTCTCAAAAATTTTCATGCTGTTTTCCATTTTTTGCCCATATTGTTTTACTACTATGGTACCTTTTCCACTAGTAGATGTAGTAATTACAATTATTATTGTAACTGCTAATGAGAACTAAACCTTGATTGAACATGTAAAATATAAAAGGGGCTGTGCTACATTCTTTATAAATGTTTCTCATTTAAGCTTCATAGCATCTCTGTATTAAAATGCTACTGTCTCCATCATATACATCATATAATGGAGGCTTATAAAGACTATATTACTTGCTCAGTTCATTCATCAATGGTGGAATTAGTCATCCAATGTAGGAATGCTGAGATCAGGACAACTAAATCTACCTTCTCAATACAAATCCAGAGAGAGGTGGAATTCAACTTGCCTGTCATTTCAAGTGTCACTTTTTTAGTTGAGACTTCTGGGTCTTTGTTTCTTTCTTTCCTTATTTTCCCCCATCTCTCTGTCTATCTGTCTCTCTCTCTTTTTAAAAACTATGAATAGCTTCTTCTTTAAGTCACTAAATCCACACTCCAACAAAGCATTTTTATTGTTCTTCTTAGGTAAAAAATACTTTACTATACTTTGCTTTATAAAAATACAATAATTTGTCCAATATCCAAGATTTATAATTTAAGCAGCTTAAACAAAAGATTCTTTCTATCTTCTGAGACATATAGCCAATAGCATAATATGTATATAGTGGGTGCTCAATAAATAATTGTTGAATTGTTTCCAAGAGTTCTCCAGAGGTAGAATGGTGCTAAGTACAAACTCTTTTGAGATAATTTTATAACCCAGATCTGCTGCTGATTTATAATTTCAATATTTCTGTGATTTATCAGAATCATCTATGTATGCTTAAAGGACATATGTCCCTGAGCACTATGGGAGATACTCATGCAGAATGTGAAATTGTGCCTTTTTTTCCCTTTGAAAATCTGATATTTCTGAACAAAAATAATGAACTCTCCATGACAGATCCATAAGAAAACATGTAACAAAAGTAGAAGCAATAACTATGAATCTAAGGGATGATTCAAAACAGTAGGAACCTGAATTGAACTGCAGTTACTTAATGCTAGATATTCTTGCTCTTGAACACCGTGAACTTCCAGAAAAGGCAGAGGAAGCAGAGATAAAATTGCCAACATCTGTTGGATCATTAAAAAAGCAAGAGAGTTCCAGAAAAAACATCTACTTCTGCTTTATTGACTAGGCCTGAGGCTTTGACTCTGTGGATCACAATAAACTGTGGAAAATTCTAAAGAGATGGGACCACCAGATCACCTTACCTGCCTCCTGAGCAATCTGTATGCAGGTCAGGAGGCAACAGTTAGAACTGGACATGGAACAACAGACTGGTTCCAATTTGGGAAGGAAGTACATCAAGGCTTTATATTGTCACCTTGTTTATTTAACTTATATGCAAAGTACATAATGAGAAATGCTGGGCTGGATGAAGCACAGCTGGAATCAAGATTGCCAGGAGAAACATCAATAACCTCAGATATGCAGATGACACCACCCTAATGGCAGAAAGCGAAAAAAAAAAACAAAAAAACCTAAAAAGCCTCTTGACGAAAGTGAAAGAGGAGAGTGAAAAAGCTGGCTTAAAATGAAACATTCAGAAAACAAAGATCATGGCATCTAGTCCCATCACTTCATGGTAAATAGATGAGGAAACAATGGAAATAGTGAAAGAGTTTATTTTCCTGTGCTCCAAAATCACTGCAGATGGTGACCGAAGCCATGAAATTAAAAGACGCTTTCTCCTTCGAAGAATAGCTATGAACAACCTATACAGCATTATTAAAAAGCACAGATATTACTTTGCCAACAAAGGTCTGTCTAGTCAAAACTATGGTTTTTCCAGTAGTCATATATGAATCTGAGTTGGACTATAAAGAAAGCTGAGCACCAAAGAATTGATGCTTTTAAACTGTGGTGTTGTAAAAGACTCTTGAGAGTCCCTTGGACTCCAAGGAGATACAACCAGTCCATTCTAAAGGAAATCAGTCCTGAATATTCATTGGAGGCACTCATGCTGAAGCTGAAACTCCAATACTTTGGCCACCTGAAGTGAAGAACTGACTCCTTGGAAAAGATGCCCATGCTGGGAAAGATTGAAGGTGGTAGGAGAAGGGGACAACAGAGGGTGAGATGGTTGGATGGCATCACTGACTTGACGGACATGAGTTTGGGTAGATTCTGGGAGTTGGTGATGGACAGGGAAGCCTGGTGTGCTGTAGTCCATGGGGTCACAAATAGTTGGACATGACTGAGCAACTTAACTGAATTGATTCTTGCTCAAATACAGGGACACATAAATTGCTAATAAATAAGGTTTTAAAACTTTTTATGGACTATGCTATAATGTCTGATAAGTACTTCTTAAATATTTGACTGGAAGACCAAAGTAGAGAAAACACAGAGATGCTAATAAGACAGACATGTAATGTTGACTTCATTGCTGAAAGCTGATGGTAAGAAATAAAAGCCCTTCCAGCACAGCGATAGTGATAGTGAAGTTGCTCAGTCTCTGACTCTTTGTGACCCCATGGACCGTAGCCTACCAGGTTCCTCCATCCATGGGATTTTCCAGGCAAGAATACTGGAATTGGTTGCCATTTTCTTCTCCAGGAGATCTTCCCAACCCAGGGATTGAACCCGGGTCTCCTGCATTGTAGGCAGATACTTTACTGTCTGAGCCATCAGGGAAGCAGCTCATTCTTAGCATGCATCATTTAATATTCCAGGACACTGCAACTTAGGTCATAAGAAGACCTAGATACTGCTAAGAAGCTGGCCTCTTGAAACAAATTCAACACAAAGATCTTCCTAGAACATCATAAACTTTCTTACAGAAAACCCTGGGTAAAGTTGCATATGTTTTTTGTTCACCCCCCACCCCCCCACCCCTGCCACCCCCCACCACACAGGAATCTTTCAAATGGCAGGTACTTCTATATTGTCATGAATAGCCTTTATAATGGAATGGATTCCTTAAAAAAACAAAGAGGCAAACACATAATCCCTCATCATTTTTCTTATCTCTAGTAAAACTTAATAAGAAATTACTGAAAATAGAAGCTAAGTATATAGACAGTGACTGTTTTAAAAGTAACACAATGATGTTAAAGTTAGGAAATGAAATTCAAAAAACTGCAAAGGACAACTTTTAAATATAAAATAGATAATTCAAAGTTCTTAAAGAAATAAGGAGACCATTTACATCTGATAGGACTGAATTACCCTAACACAAAGCAAGTAATGTTTTTCCTTAATATTAATATTTATGTGCTCATACACAACTTCAGTGGAATCTAATGTTTTCTTGATATAAGAATGACTTATTATATGTTAAATTTATTCTTAGATATTTTATATTCTCTAGCATTGTGAAATGAAATTTTTATATCTTTCATTTTTAACTGATAATTATAGGAATATAATAATATATTCCTATAATTATCAGTTCCTTTTCAACCAGATATCATGAAAATAACCTATTTTTATATAGATTTTCTAAGTATTTCAATGTTTTTCTCAGAAATAGTCATTTGAAAATAGTGATCTTTTTCTCCTTGTGTGTATTATCTTATTAAATGATGCATATAATTTAATTAAATTATTACATGATTTAATTATTCAATAATTGATGCAGAATTATATTACATATGGGCTTCCCTCATAGCTCAATTGGTAAAGAATCTGCCTGCAATGCAGGAGACCCCAGTTCCCCAGTTGGGAAGATCCCCTGGAGAAAGGAAAGGCTGCCCACTCTAGTATTCTGGCCTGGAGAATTCCGTGGACTCTGTAGTCCATGGAGAGGCAAGGAGTCAAACATGACTGACTGACTTTCATTTCATTCTTTCATTTCACTCTTAAATTTCAGTAGTTGATGTAGAATTATGTTACATAATAGTATAATGAAAACCAATTGTGATTGCTTTCCTGATTTTATTGGATTTACTTTTAAGTTTATTCAGAATTTTTTTTTACTTAGAATTTATAAATGCAAAACTATGTTTTATATGTTCTATGCTATTTACAAAGTAAGAATCATTTGGTATACATATTTGGGGAAAATGTCATTTTCTATGCTGGCATACATTTAAAGTAGAACAGATATTATGTATACTTTGGAAAATTGGTAGTTGAGGCTAATAAAACCAGCCTTTCTTTGTATTTTTGAATAGCTTTTTCAGGTCTAAATTGATACATAATAAGCAGCTGTGTTTATGTATTACCCTGAAGATGAACATTATAATCATTTTCAGATTTTGGTTATCATACACTTTAGCATTTAATAACGTGTTAACAACACACACATGTTTGTTGTTGTTCAGGCACCAAGTCTTGTTCAATTCTTCACCACTCAATGGATTGTAGCATGCCAGGCTTCCCTGTCCCTCATGATCTCCCAAAGTTTGCCCAAGTTCATGTCCATTGCCTACACGTGTATATATATTACATAAATAGTAATCACAATAAAGGTAAAGAAAATTTCCATCACTTTCCAAAGTGCCCTTCCAAACTACTACCAGCTCCTCTCATCTCAATTCTCAGGTAATAATTGATTTTCTCATCATCACTGTAGTTTAGTTTGAATTTTCTATAGTTTTATATCAGTGAATCATTTAGTATGTACTCTATTCATCTGGTTTCTTTCACTTAGCATATTTTATGCTGCAATTTATTCTTGTTGTTTTTTGTATCAATAGAACATTCTTTTATATTGCTAAGTAACATTGCATCATATGCATATACCATTGTTTGTGCATCCCTTACCTTGTGACTGGACATTTGAAATGTGATGAAATAAAATTTATATTTTATGCCAAGACAAGAAATATTTAAATATAAAAAAATTTTATTTGGACCTTTGTGCCTCCTCCCTCCCTCTTAGTGTGTATTGTGCATCTGCATTAATCAGCTCTCCTTTTAAATCTAATTAAGAATTATAACTCCTTAGGAGATGACCTTACTTCTTAATCTTATAAGGGAGCATTATACTCCATGATCCACTACTTCATAAGTTTAATTCTTGATTTTGTTAATTTCCAATAATGTAATTGAAAGGTTGTTGTTGAATACACAAAGACACGGGGATTCTTGGCCCCTGGAGGAGAAGAATTCAACCCGGGGCCAGAGACAAGACTTGATCGCTCAGAGCTTTTGTGTAATAAAGTTTTATTAAAGTATAAAGGAGATAGAGAAAGCTTCTGACATAGGCTTCAGAAGGGAGCAGAAGAGTACCCCCCTGCTAGTCTTCAGCTGGAAGTTATATAGTCACTAGCAGTCTGTTAATGAAAGAAAGGAATGTCTTAAAATTCAGAATGGCACCAGGCCCCTCACCCGTAAGATGCATTTTGGGATAATCTTCACACCAAATGGTTTATCCTGGGCCATAAAATGATTAACTTGAATCTTGAAGAAGGGCAAACCACCATATAAATAGTTTTATTTACATAGATTAGGGGAACAAGAGCTGAGTATAAAATACTGGTTTGTCAAGTAGGTTCTGAGCCAAGAAGCAAACCAACTTTAAGAACAGAGTTTGGGGGTAAATGCATAGTAATTAGCATCAGATCAGATCAGATCAGTCTCTCAGTCGTGTCCGACTTTTGCGACCCCAGGAATCGCAGCACGCCAGGCCTCCCTGTCCATCACCAACTCCTGGAGTTCACTCAGACTCATGTCCATCGAGTCAGTGATGCCATCCAGCCATCTCATCCTCTGTCGTGCCCTTTTCCTCCTGTCTCCAATCCCTCCCAGCATCAGAGTCTTTTCCAATGAGTCAACTCTTCGCATGAGGTGGCCAAAGTACTGGTGTTTTAGCTTTAGTATCAGTCCTTCCAAAGAAATCCCAGGGCTGATTTCCTTTAGAATGGACTGGTTGGATCTCCTTGCAGTCCCAGGGACTCTCAAGAGTCTTCTCCAACAGCACAGTTCAAAAGCATCAGTTCTTCGGCGCTCAGCCTTCTTCACAGTCCAACTCTCACATCCATACATGACCACAGGAAAAATCATAGCCTTGACTAGACGAACCTTTGTTGGCAAAGTAATGTCTCTGCTTTTGAAAATGCTATCTAGGTTGGTCATAACTTTCCTTCCAAGGAGCAAGCGTCTTCTAATTTCATGGCTGCAGTCACCATCTGCAGTGATTTTGGAGCCCAAAAAATAAAGTCTGACACTGTTTCCACTATTTCCCCACCTATTTCCCATGAAGTGATAGGACCGGATGCCATGATCGTTTTCTGAATGTTGAGCTTTCAGCCAACTTTTTCACTCTCCACTTTCACTTTCATCAAGAGGCTTTTTAGTTCCTCTTCACTTTCTGCCATAAGGGTGGTGTCATCTGCATATCTGAGGTGATTGATATTTCTCCTGGCAATGTTGATTCCAGCTTGTGTTTCTTCTAGCCCAGCGTTTCTCATGATGTACTCTGCGTATAAGTTAAATAAGCAGGGTGACAATATATAGCCTTGACGTACTCCTTTTCCTAAATGGAACCAGTCTGTTGTTCCATGCCATGGCTGCACGGGCGAAGGAGGGCCTAGAGGAGCTATCCCACGTTGAAGGTCAGGAAGGGCGGCAGTGAGGAGATACCCCTCGTCCAAGATAAGGAGCAATGGCTGTGCTTTGCTGGAGCAGCTGTGAAGAGATACCCCACGCCCAAGGTAAGAGAAACCCAAGTAAGACGGTAGGTGTTGCAAGAGGGCATCAGAAGGCAGACACACTGAAACCATACTCACAGAAAACTAGTCAATCTAATCACACTAGGACCACAGCCGTCTAACTCAATGAAACTAAGCCATGCCCGTGTGGCAACCCAAGATGGGCGGGTCATGGTGGAGAGATCTGACAGAATGTGGTCCACTGGAGAAGGGAATGGCAAACCACTTCAGTATTCTTGCCTTGAGAACCCCATGAACAGTATGAAAAGGCAAAATGACAGGATACTGAAAGAGAAACTCCCCAGGTCAGTAGGTGCCCTATATGCTACTGGAGATCAGTGGAGAAATAACTCCAGAAAGAATGAAGGGATGGAGCCAAAGCAAAAAGAATACCCAGCTGTGGATGTGACTGGTGACAGAAGCAAGGTCCGATGCTGTAAAGAGCAATATTGCATAGGAACCTGGAATGTCAGGTCCATGAATCAAGGCAAATTGGAAGTGGTCAAACAAGAGATGGCAAAAGTGAATGTCGACATTCTAGGAATCAGCGAACTCAAATGGACTGGAATGGGTGAATTTAACTCAGATGACCATTATATCTACTACTGCAGGCAGGAATCCCTCAGAAGAAATGGAGTAGCCATCATGGTCAACAAAAGAGTTCGAAATGCAGTACTTGGATGCAATCTCAAAACGACAGAATGATCTCTGTTCATTTCCAAGGCAAACCATTAAATATCACAGTAATCCAAGTCTATGCCCCAACCAGTAACACTGAAGAAGCTGAAGTTGAATGGTTCTATGAAGACCTACAAGACCTTTTAGAACTAACACACAAAAAAGATGTCCTTTTCATTATAGGGGACTGGAATGCAAAAGTAGGAAGTCAAGAAACACTGGGAGTAACAGGCAAAATGTACATTAGCATAGCTTAAGACAAACATTTCCATAAGAAAAAGGCATTGGTTATCTCTAGGTTTGAGAATAGTTAACTTCAGGTGAAACCAGGTGTCATTATGGCAACACAGTATTTTAAGAGAAACCGCCTTTTAAATTTGTATAGAGAAGGAAAAAAATATTGCTAGTTTGTTTCCTCCTGCTGCTTAAGAGAGATAAAAATGTCTGACACTTGCAGGCTATTTCCTCCGTTGGATACCCCTAGCCTTCCTGCCTGTTACCCTCTCAGTAATTTAATGTTCAGTATTCTATCTCAAAAACTTATGTAACTGTGCTTTGAACTTTAATGGGAAGCATAGTTCTCAGAGATTTTTATAGATACATGTTTTTATTTTTCCTGGCTATGGAATGTCTTGATTATATGGTAGATATATATCTAATTTTTAAGAAAATGATGAACTATTTCCAAACTGGTTCAATATATGGGAAACAGTTGTACTAATGGCTTTGATTTCTGTATCAGTTCATTCTATTGCCTGCATCAGTTCTGTGTGGTTTTGATTCATTTACTTTTCTCTTCAGTATAGGCCTTATTGTCCTGATTCATTACATACCTGATAATTTTTTATTAGGGACCAGAAGTTATCTGTTGGTCTCAGGCTATCAGTAGCCAGTGTTGTGACTGGACTTGCTCTTGTGATTCCTTTGCACGATCCCAAGATGTCCTCAGGAGTAACCATCAGGAAAATCTGAAAATGCAAAACAAGTTTATTGGTTATTATTTGTGAATCTTAGAAATTGTATGGCACAATTGGGGCTATACTGTGAAGTCCAGGGGATGGGGAGATGGGGAAAAGAGAGAGAGAACTCCAGTGAATACACATACAAGCATGGGGTTTTCTTTTATTGGGAACAAGAGCAAGGGTCTAGGATTTTGTAGGCTCACTCTTTATTCAGTTCAGTTAAGTCACTTACTCGTGTCCAGCTCTTAGCGATCCCATGGACTTCAGCACACCAGGCTTCCCTGTACATCACCTATTCCTGGAGTTTACTCAGACTCATGTTCACTGAGTTGGTGATGCCATCCAACTATCTCATCCTCTGCTGTTCCCTTCTCCTCCCCTCTTCAATCTTTCCCAACATCAGGGTCTTTTCAGATGAGTCAGTTCTTCCCATCAGGTGGCCAAAGTATTGGAGTTTCAGCTTCAGCATCAGTTCTTTCAGTGAATGCTCAGGACTGATTTCTTTTAGGATGGACTGGTTGGATATTCTTGCAGTCCAAGAGGCTCTCAAGATTCTTCTCCACACTGCAATTCAAAACCATCGATACTTCAGTGCTCAGCTTTCTTAATAGTCCACTCTCACATCTTTACATGACTATTGGAAAAACCATAGCTATGGCTAGACAAGCCTTTGTTGGCAAAGTAATGTCTCTGTTTTTTAATATCCTGTCTAGGTTGGTCATACATTTTCTTCCAAGGAACAAGTGTTTTTTAATTTCATGGCTGCAGTCACCATCTGCAGTGAATTTGGAGCACACAAAAAAAATGAAGTCTCTCACTGTTTCCACTGTTTCCCCATTTATTTGCCATTAAGTGATGGGACCAGATGCCATGATATTAGTTCTCTGAATGTTGAGGTTCAAGGCAACTTTTTCACTCTCCTCTTTCACTTTCAAGATGCTCTTTAGTTCTTCACTTTCTGCCATCCGGGTGGTGGTATCTACGTATCTGAGGTTATTGATATTTCTCCCAGGAATCTTAATTCCAGCTTGTGCTCCTTCCAGCCCAGCATTTCTCATGATGTACTCTGCATAGAAGTTAAATAAGCAGGGTGACATTATACAGCCTTGACATACTCCTTTCCCGATTTGGAACCAGTCTGCTGTTCCATGTCCAGTTCTAACTGTTGCTTCCTGACTTGCATACAAATTTCTCAAGTGTCAGGTCAGGTCGTCTGATATTCCCATTTCTTTCAAAATTTTCCACAGTTTGTTGTGATCCACAGTAAGGCTTTGGAATAGTCAATAAAACAGGAGTAGATGTTTTTCTGGAACTCTCTTGCTATTTCGATGATGCAACAAAAGGTGGCAATTCAATCCCTGGTTCCTCTGCTTTTCTAAATCCAGCTTGAATATCTGGAAGTTCAAGGTTCACATTTTGTTGAAACCTGATTTGGAGAATTTTGAGCATTACTTTGCTAGCGTGTGAGATGAGGGCAGTTGTGCGGGAGTTTGCGGGAGATTGAGCATTCTTTGGCGTTGCCTTTCTCTGGGATTGGAATGAAAACTGACCATTTCCAGTCCTGTGGTCACTGCTGAGTTTTCCAAATTTGCTGGCATATTGAGTGCAGCACTTTCACAGCATCATCTTTCAGGATTTGAAATAGCTCAACTGGAATTCCATCACCTCCACTAACTTTGTTTGTAGTGATGCTTCCTAAGGCCCACTTGACTTCATATTCCAGGATGTCTGGCTCTAGGTGAGTGATCACACCATCATGATTATCTGGGTCATGAAGATCTTTTTTGTACAGTTCTTCTGTGTATTCTTGCCACCTTTTCTTAATATCTTCTGCTTCTGCTAGGTCCATACCATTTCTGTCCTTTATTGAGCCCAGATTTGCATGACTTTCCCATTCTATTGTCTTCCTCTATTTCTTTGCACTGATCACTGAGGAGGCTTTCTTATCTGTCCTTGCTCTTCTTTGGAACTCTGCATTCAAATGGTATATCTCTCCTTTTCTCCTTTGCCTTTTGCTTCTCTTCTTTTCTTAATCATTTGTAAGACTTCCTCAGATAACCCTTTTGCCTTTTTGCATTTCTTTTTCTTGGGAATGGTATTGATCCCTGCCTTCTGTACAATGTCAAGAACCTCTGTCCATAGTTCTCCAGGTAGTCTGTCTATCAGATCTAATCCCTAGAATCTATTTAGCACTTCTACTGTATAATCATTAGGGATTTGATTTAGGTCAAACCTGAATGGTCTGGGAAGCAACAGTTAGACCTGGACATGGAACAACAGACTGGTTCCAAATAGGAAAAGGAGTTCGTCAAGGCTGTATATTGTCACATTACTTATTTAACTTCTATGCAGAGTACATCATGAGAAATACTGGGCTGGAAGAAGCACAAGCTGGAATCAAGATTGCTGGGAGAAATACGAATAACCTCAGATATGCAGATGACACCACCCTTAATGGCAGAAAGTGAAGAGGAACTAAAAAGCCTCTTGATGAAAGTGAAAGAGGAGAGTGAAAAAGTTGGCTTAAAGCTCAACATTCAGAAAACTAAGATCATGGCATCTGGTCCCATCACTTCATGGGAAATAGATGGGGAAACATTGGAAACAGTGTCAGACTTTATTTTTTGGCTCCAAAATCACTGCAGATGGTGACTGCAGCTATGAAACTAAAAGACGCTTACTTCTTGGAAGGAAAGTTATGACCAACATAGATAGCGTATTGAAAAGCAGAGACATTACTTTGCCAACAAAGGTCTGTCTAGTCAAGGCTATGGTTTTTCCTGTGGTCATGTATGGATGTGAGAGTTATACTGTGAAGAAGGCTGAGCACCGAAGAACTGATGCTTTTGAACTGTGGTGTTGGAGAAGACTCTTGAGAGTCCCTGGGACTGCAAGGAGATCCAACCAGTCCATTCTAAAGGAAATCAGCCCTGGGATTTCTTTGGAAGGAATAATGCTAAAGCTGAAACTCCAGTACTTTGGCCACCTCATGTGAAGAGTTGACTCATTGGAAAAGACTCTGATGCTGGGAGGGATTGGGGGCAGGAGGAGAAGGGGACAACAGAGGATGAGATGGCTGGATGGCATCACTGACTAGATGGATGTGAGTCTGAGTGAACTCCGGGAGTTGGTGATGGACAGGGAGGCCTGGCGTGCTGCGATTCATGGGGTCGCAAAGAGTCAGACACGACTGAGCAACTAAACTGAACTGAACTGAATGGTCTAGTGGTTTTCCCTACTTTCTTCAAATTAAGTCTCATTTTGGCAATAAGGAGTTCATGATCTGAGCCACAGTCAGCTCTCAATCTTGTTTTTGCTGACTTTATAGAGCTTCTCCATCTTTGGCTTCAAAGAATATAGTCAAGCTGATTTTGGTGTTGGCCATCTGGTGATGTCCATGTGTAGAGTCTTCTCTTCTGTTGTTGGAAGAGGGTTTTTGCTATGACCATTGTGTTTTCTTGGCAAAACTCTACTAGCCTCTGCTGTGCATCATTCTGTACTCCAAGACCAAATTTTCCTGTTACTCCAGGTGTTTCTTGACTTCCTACTTTTGTATTCCAGTTCCCGATAATGAAAAGGACATCTTTTTTAGGTGTTAGTTACTGAAGGTCTTGTAGGTCTTCATAGAACCGTTCAACTTCAGCTTCTTCAGCATTATTGGTCGAGACATAGAATTGATTACAGTGATATGAATGGTTTGCCTTGAAAACAAACAGATCATTCTGTCCTATTTGAGATTGCATCCAAGTATTGCCTTTCAGACTCTTTGTTGACTATGATGGCTATGCCATTTCTTCTCAGGTATTCTTGCCAACAGTAGAAGATATAATGGCCATTTGAGTTATTTCACTCGTTCCAGTCCATTTTAATTCACGGTTTCCTAAAAGGTCATTCTTCACTCTTGCCATCTCCCGTTTGAGCACTTCCAATTTGCCTTGATTCATTGACCTAACATTCCAGGTTCCTATGCAATATTGCTCTTTACAGCATCAAACTTTACTTCCATCACCAGTCATATCCTCATCTGGGTGTTGTTTTTGCTCTGGCTCCATCTCTTTATTCTTTCTGGAGTTATTTCTCCACTGATCTCCAGTAGCATATTGGGCACCTATCAACCTGTGGAGTTCATCTTTCAGTGTCTTATCTTTTTGCCTTTTCGTTACTGTTTATGGGATTCTCAAGGCAAGAATACTGAAGTGGTTTGCCATTCCCTTTTCCCATCAATCATGTTTTGTCAGAACCTTCCACTATGACTCTTCTGTCCTAGGTGGCCTTACATGGCATAGCTCATAGTTTCATTGAGTTAGACAAGGCTGTGGTCCATGTGATCAGATTGGTTAGTTTTCTGTGATTGTGGTTTTCAGCCTGTCTGCCCTCTGATGGAAAAGGATAAGAGGCTTATGGAAGCTTCCTGATGGGAGAGACTGACTGAGGGGGAAACTAATGTCTTCTTCATTGCAGTAGATTCTTTACTACCTGAGCCACAAGGGAAGCCCCAATTAACTACACTCAGCTGTCTTTCTATTTATTTTTTTGGTCATGCCTCATGGGATCCTAGTTCCCAGACCAGGGATTGAACCTCTGCCCCTAACACTGGGAGCATGGAGTCTTAACCCCTGGACCACCAGGAAGTCTCACTCTTTATTGGTGAATCTAAAAGTATAAGAGCAGGAATTTAAAACATAGGAAGAGGAAAAAAAAATCAAGGTATTCTAATCGGTCAATTATATATAAATGAAGCAGAATCTCTAAAAGAAATGAGGCTGGGAAAGGGCAGGACAGGGCTGGGGCTGGTATTGTGTTTATTACAAATAGTCTTCTTTGAAGTAAAGGCTTAATTGAAATGTCTACTCCCAGAATCAAACCTCAAATTAGGCACTTCAATACCAAAATAAAGGTTAAATTTCAGGGTTTACACTATATTAGGTTGAGTTCAGTCACTCATTCGTGTCTGACTCTTTGCGACCCCATGAATCGCAGCACGCCAGGCCTCCCTGTCCATCACCAACTCCTGGAGTTCACTCAGACTCACGTCCATCGAGTCAGTGATGCCATCCAGCCATCTCATCCTCTGTTGTCCCCTTCTCCTCCTGCCCCCAATCCCTCCCAGCATCAGAGTCTTTTCCAATGAGTCAGCTCTTCGCATGAGGTGGCCAAAGTACTGGAGTTTCAGCTTTAGCATCATTCCTTCCAAAGAAATCCCAGGGCTGATCTCCTTTACAGTGGACTGGTTGGATCTCCTTGCAGTCCAAGGGACTCTCAAGAGTCTTCTCCAACACCACAGTTCAAAAGCATCAGTTCTTTGGCACTCAGCCTTCTTCACAGTCCAACTCTCACATCCATACATGACCACAGGAAAAATCATAGCCTTGACTAGACGGACCTTTGTTGGCAGAGTGATGTCTCTGCTTTTGAATATGCTATCTAGGTTGGTTATAACTTTTCTTCCAAGGAGTAAGCGTCTTTTAATTTCATGGCTGCAGTCACCATCTGTAGAGATTTTGGAGCCCAAAAAATAAAGTCTGACACTGTTTCCACTGTTTCCCCATCTATTTCCCATGAAGTGATGGGACCAGATGCCATGATCTTCGTTTTCTGAATGTTGAGCTTTCAGCCAACTTTTTCACTCTCCACTTTCACTTTCACCAAGAGGCTTTTTAGTTCCTCTTCCCTTTCTGCCATAAGGGTGGTGTCATCCGCATATCTGAGGTTATTGATATTTCTCCCGGCAATCTTGATTCCAGCTTGTGCTTCTTCCAGCCCAGTATTTCTCATGATGTACTCTGCATGGAAGTTAAATAAGTAATGTGACAATATACAGCCTTGACGTACTCCTTTTCCTATTTGGAACCAGTCTGTTGTTCCATGTCCAGTTCTAACTGTTGCTTCCTGACCTGCATACAGGTTTCTCAAGAGGCAGGTCAGGTGGTCTGGTATTCCCATCTCTTTCAGAATTTTCCACAGTTTATTGTGATCCACACAGTCAAAGGCTTTGGCATAGTCAATAAAGCAGAAATAGATGTTTTTCTGGAACTCTCTTGCGTTTTCCATGACCCAGCAGATGTTGGCAATTTGATCTCTGGTTCCTCTGCCTTTTCTAAAACCAGCTTGAACATCTGGAATTTCATGGTCCACATATTACTGAAGCCTGGCTTGGAGAATTTTGAGCATTACTTTATTAGCTTAGACAATGCAAATTTTCATTTATTGGATTCTGGATATTTTTATAATCTGTGTATTGTTTTGAGCCTTGTTCTAGGAAACAGATAAGTCACTTGGAAATGGTTCGATACTTCTAAATCTAAGATAATTTAAACATTTGCTGTACATTTATTTTTCTTTGAATACTTCTTAGGAAATTGTCTAGTTTACAGAGGTTAACTCAGTTCTTAGATTTAAATTTACATATAGTTATTTTTATTCATTGTTTACATTTTTGCCATATAAGATAGTGAATTCTTTATTATTCTAAATTTCAGATATGTGGACTGTAAGTATACCCAAACTAATGTTATTCATGTACCAGTTTCTCTTCTGGTTTCTGTAACTTCCAACAGTTAGAAATAGTTGATAATTGGATGTTTAAGAGTAAATTCTTTCATAAAGACACAGAGGATGAACTTGTCTTATACAATTAAAGTTTCAGTTATCGTCCTTCTGATTCTTTGGGTGGCACAGCTTGCTTCATGAAAAGCAGCTGTGGCAATGTCTAAAGGAAGGATTCAGCTAATCTTACAATGAATATAAGGCTTCTAAAATACTTCAGTATCATTACTGGACCTTACAACAAGCCTGGATTTATTTTCAAAGTACATAGACTACAGTGTTTATTAGAATCTTATGCACAGTTTATTCAATAGTAGAATGCATTCATGTTATATTTCCAGCCACTCCGTATATCTAGTTTGCTAATTAAAAAATCCTACAGTGATGATAACTGGAATTAAAGGAAGCTGAAGAATTCATGATAGCTACTTCTGCATAAATATTGTTTTTATCAAATCATAACCAAACATATCATGAGCATTCATATCTCAGTTAATACATCTCAATATAATATATCTCAATGAAAGCAAAGAAAGCAAATAAAAAACTGGCTTATAGAGTAAACCGCTCCATCCCAACACTCCCTTACACATTGCACTTTCTATATTGAAGCATATTATAGATCACATTTTACATGTATTTCTCCTACTTTTATTCAATAGCCTTATGCAAAATAAAAACAGTTGCTCACTCTTGGGTTCTAAAAAGGTTAAATCATTGGATATCAGTCACCTACCTACAGTACACCCTGAAAGGAATTCAGGGGAAAACAAACAAACAAACAAAACAGGGTATGTCAATCTGTGTTTTGGAAAAACAGGCCCTCATAGGGTTATGTATATATTTCAGGAAACATTTAAATAAACAAAGATATTTGTATCTTCTCATATATAGAAAATCTATAAAATCTTTCTCTTTCTGATTTACTTCATTTTGTATTATAGGCTCTAGGTTCATCTATCTCACTAGAACTGACTTGAACGCATTCCATTTTGTAGCTGAGTAGCATTCCATTTTATAGCTGAGTAGTATTCAATTGTGTATATGTACCACAATTTCTGTATCTATTTATCTGTCACTGGACATCTAGGTTGCTTCCATGTCCTAGCTATTGTAAAAGGTGCTGCAACAGACGCTGTGGTGCATGTGTCTCTTTCAGTTATAATTTTCTGAGTATATGCCCAGTAATGAGATTGTTCAGTCACATGTAAGTTCTAGTCCTAGTTTTTAAAGGAATTTCCATATAGTTCTCCACAGTGGCTGTATCAAATAATGCATACATAGGGAATCTAGCAAGATGGTGCTGATGAACCTGTTTGCAGGACAGCCATGGAGATGCAGATATAGAGAATAGACGTGTGGATGCAGTGGGAGAAGAAGAGAGAGGGATGAATTGAGAGAACAGCATGGAAACATGTATATTACTGTATGTAAAATAGATAGCAAATGAGAATTTGCTTTGTGACACCAGGAGCTCAACTCTGTGGCAACCCTAAGGGTGGGTTGGGGTGGGAGATGGGAATGGGTTTCAGGAGGGAGGGGACATTTGTATACCTGTGACTGATTGATAGGGGGCCGAGGACAATACAATACTGTACAGCAATTGTCCTACAATAAAAAATAAAAGAGAAAAGAAAAAAAAATCCACCTTTACAAAAAAAGAGCACTAAAATCATTAACTGAGATATCTGAGTCTTGTTACTAGCAGTGACTTTTCACTGAGATATATGCTTGACTGCACTATCCCCTAATGAAAATCATATAGATACAGATATCAGTTCACTTCAGTTCAGTAGCTCAGTCGTGCCCAACTCTTTGCGACCCCATGGACTGCAGCATGCCAGGCTTCCCTGTCCATCACCAACTCCCAGAGCTTACTCAAACCCATGTCCATTGAGTCGGTGATGCCATCCAACCATCTCATCCACTGTCGTCCCATATAGATACTCATTTTTACACCTATTTCTTCAGAGATGTTCTTCAGATTTATCTGAGAAGCAATTTCACTGCACTGTAGTCCTCAGTAAGGTCCTGAGACAAAATTGAAACTTGAGACTCTTATTGTTTTTAATTTTTCAGTCAACTCTTACTTTATATTTTTGTTGGACAGATTTGTGGTTATTATTTTTTTAATTAATTTTGCTAACTTTTTTAAAAGAACTAGTATATATATATTTTTTGTTGTTGTTTGTTTGTTTGTTTTCCTTTTGAATGCAGTTTTGAAATAGGTAGGAAGAGAACAGGGCATAAACTTTAAAAAAATGACATAGCCTGAGGACATGACAGAAACTGACTGAAATCAATTAGGTTTTAATAAATCAAGTTTTACTTAATAAAGTTTTACTTAAAAAACTAAATAGGTTTAAGATAATAGACAGGTCAATTTCCTCTAGACCTAGAGCCTCAGTATGCTTTCACGTACATAACACATCAACGAGCTAACTGACACACTCACCAGTGCCATGACAGATCTGAGGCCAACCATTAAAGGCCAAAAGTTGGCCGTGTCCTAATTCCTGGAAATCCCCACCCTTCCCTAAAATAGTTGGAATGATCCTCCCACTTATTAGCCTATGAAATTATTCTTCAGCACACAAAAATAAACCACTCCATATTTTGGGGTCAATCTCTCTCCTTCTGACATGACTGACATTGGGTTTATGGAGTGTGTTTCTCTCTAAATAAATCCACTTCTTACCTGGTACTTTGTCTCTCACTGATTTTTTTCTGCAATGAGACATCAAGTACCTGAGCATCATTAAATCCTGAAACCAGGTGTGATCTCTGTTGGGAGACCATGGGTTTTATCCTGGTTTGAATCCCAGGCACATGGGTTCAAGTTCCTATATGAGTTACAAGGTTTCACTTTTGTTTTTAGATTCCCAAATATTTTGTTTCCTGTTTTATTAATCCATTTATTTCATGTATCTTTCTTAACTATCTTACACTGATTTTTGTTTTATTTTTATTTTCTTGACTGAAAAGAAAAATTATTTTAGGCTTTGTGTTTTTCCCCAAGCAGTGCTGTATCCATTTCATATAAGTTGAAATATATTCTGTAACCTAACAGAACCCTATGGACTTTACCTGTGACAGACCCCCTTCCCTACATTCTCTGCTCTAACTCCTCTCTGAAATACCTGGATCTGATGCCCAAATCCTGAACTGTTTTACAGATGCTAAACCCCACACCAAATGAAGTTAATGGGCATCAGACCTACTGGTGTCTGAGGACTGATGGTGTTAACCTCTGTGTCACAGCCCTATTACCTCACCATCAAATAATCAGAATTGTGCACAAGCTGATTCCCTACCCTGTGAACAAACCCCACCACACTTGGTCTTAAAAAAAATGCTCTCCTGAAAGCCATCAGGGAATTCAGGTGCTTTTGTGCACTAATTTACTCAGATTCCTTGCTTTGTGCCCTGCAATAAAGGCTGTGATTTTCTTCACCATAATTCAGTGTTAGTAGATTGGTTTTACAGCCTGTAGGTGAGAGGACCCAAGTTTGGTTTGGTATCACTACTGTCTGTACCATTCAGTTTCTTAAAAACAATTGTTTGAAAATTATTACAAAGCTGATACTTTAAGAATTTTACTTTTTAATTGTTTTTATTTATAGAACATGCTTATTTTTTCTCTCAAATTTTTCTTTTAAGCACAAAATTAGCTTTAAGATTTGATCTCATTGTCTTTTTTTTTTTTTTTTTTAACCAGTACGTGTGGCATCTAGACATTTTTTCATTCTTCTAAATGCCTCCAAGGGGCTTCCTTGTTAGCTCAGTGGGGAAGAATCTGCCTGTAATGCAGGAGGAATGAGTTCAATCCCTGAGTTGGGAAGATCCCCTGGAGAAGGAAATGGTTACCCACTCCAGTATTCTTGCCTGGAAAACCCCATGGACAGAGGAGCCTGCCTGGCTATAGTCCATGGGGTGGCAAAAGAGTCGGACACAACTGAGCCACTTTCATTCACTCAAAAGCCCCCAATGTGCGACCTCTCCTTGACCAGTAACAGTCCACATGCATTGTGTTAGAAAGTCACTTTAGAGCTTAAACTGTAGG
The DNA here is from genome assembly GCF_002263795.3 of Bos taurus. Classification (NCBI taxonomy): domain Eukaryota; kingdom Metazoa; phylum Chordata; class Mammalia; order Artiodactyla; family Bovidae; genus Bos; species Bos taurus. The sequence continues at coordinate 57,750,110 of NC_037338.1, read as the reverse complement.
TCTGGTTGATGTAAATTTATGTCGATAGTTGAGCAATGAATTAGATTAATTGGGAAGGGTGCCAGAACCATTGGCAGCTCAAGACAAATTTATCTCTATTTTTTTTTCCCTTTGTGTTTTATGAAACCACTGCTTTCTATACAGTTTTTTCCTTAGACTAATCACTCTGCCAGCTCCTGGCTGGATTAGCTCCTCTGTCCTTCCTGTTGCTTGCCCTATTAGAGGCTGTCTTCACATGTCCTGTCTTCCTGCCTGCTATCCCCACATGCTGTGCTTATGACCTACAAGCAGCTCTGTAAATGTAGCTGATTGCATTGTAAGGAGAGTCTGAGAAGCCTGCTGCTCCTGTAAACTATAGCTGATGATCGTCTACAGTCCTCACCTACAAACCTGGAAATGTGAGAAGGTTTCAGAAACGTATCTCCTCCTCTTGTCCAGGGTTGATGTTGCTTCTCAGGAAAAAAACAAAAAAAACAAAAACCTGTGTATGTGGAGGCCCTTAGCAGAGCCTATAATCTGATCCATGGTCACTGGTACAGCATTTTATTTGTTTTTTATCTTTTTTTTTTTTTTTGGTTGTTGTTGAATCTTCTTGGAACTGTTACCAAACCAAACTTGACAACCCTCTCACCTGTATGCATAAAGTCAAATCCTCACACCAGGTTGAGGTTAAGGAAAGTGCAGCATTTATTATAAGGCACCAGAGGAGAAGTCTGGAACCACTTGTGCTCAAAAAACCCAGCTCACTGATGGGATTCACAGAGACATTTTTATTTTTATTTTTTTTTAATTTATTTTAGGTGGATGCTAATTACTTTACAATATTGTAGTGGTTTTTGCCATACATTGATATGAATCAGCCATGGGTTTACATGGGATGGGGAGGGAGATGGGAGGGGAGCTCAGGATGGAGAACACATATAAACCCACAGAGACATTTTTAAAACAAAGTGAGGGAGGGGAGTTGCAGGGTGTTGTGATTACCTGGTGCACAATTCTCTGAAAGTTTGATGGTAATGTTATAGGGCAATTCCACAGTGGGTAATATTATCAATTTTCAGGTCTAGTGCTCATGGTCATCTAATAGTTAACACTTGCTATTTGGCAGGGTGGAACACCTTTGAAGTAACTCAGGAAATGTGCATCTGATACTGTTATCTAGGTACTTCAGACAGGGAATAAAGAGGACTCAGGGGAAGAGGTCTGTCCTAGGAAGACCCCACAGGGTCCTGCATGTTATGTAACTGGATAGCTACCTATTCTAGCTTTCAGTATTGAACCAGGCAAATCCTTATTATGATGTCCTTTAAATGGAAATCCTTTATTTCAGGCCAGGGGACCCATGTGATATTAGTTCGCTTGTGTGCATGCTTGCTAAGTCGCTTCAGTTGTGTCTAATTCTGTGTGACCTTACGAACTGCAGCCTGACAGGCTCCTCTGTCCATGAGGTTCTCCAGGCAAGAGTACTGGACTGGGTTGTTGTCCCCTCCTCCAGGGGATCTTCCTGACCCAGGGATTGAATCTGTACCTCTTACGTCTCCTGCATTGGCAGGCAGGTTCTTTACCACTAGCACCACCTGTAAATCCCTGATATTAGTTTAAATGTGTATATTATACACATCCCTAAATACAAAACACACTACATGGAAAAGTAGTTGTTGTTCCTTTACTTTATTAAAATATTGCAAGCATGTGAAAAAACAGTGCAAAAGAACGAAAAATGAAAATAAAATCCCTTTTATTTTATTCCTATTAAGACATAAAATTACTGAAAAAGTTTGCCTATTTGAATATTGGATACAAAATATTCCAGATTTCCTTATTTGTATAGAGAAAGTTTTATATATAGAAATATATTCTACTTGTATTCAGTCAACTGATATATCATTGTGCTTCATGTCCTACAGACAAATCTTCCTAAATGTTTTAAATGGCTGCAGACATTTTATCTGGGTGATATTTCCATATCAACAGATATAGTCAGTATCATTTTAAATAGTTATAACTATTATCACTGTATTACATAAATTATATAATATTAACTTCTATGCAGAGTACATCATGAGAAATGCTGAACTGGAAGAAACACAAGCTGAAATCAAGATTGCCGGGAGAAATATCAATAACCTCAGATATGCAGATGACACCACCCTTATGGCAGAAAATGAAGAAGAACTAAAAAGCCTCTTGATGAAAGTGAAAGAGGAGAGTGAAAAAGTTGGCTTAAAGCTCAACATTCAGAAAATGATCATGGTCCCATCACTTCATGGGAAATAGATGGGGAAACAGTGGAAACAGTGTCAGACTTTATTATTTGGGGCTCCAAAATCACTGCAGATGGTGACTGCAGCCATGAAATTAAAAGACGCTTACTCCTTGGAAGGAAAGTTATGACCAACCTAGATAGCATATTCAAAAGCAGAGACATTACTTTGCCAACAAAGGTTCGTCTAGTCAAGGCTATGGTTTTTCCTGTGGTCATGTATGGATGTGAGAGTTGGACTATGAAGAAGGCTGAGCACCGAAGAATTGATGCTTTTGAACTGTGGTGTTGGAGAAGACTCTTGGGAGTCCTTTGGACTGCAAGGAGATCCAACCAGTCCATTCTCAAGGAGATCAGCTCTGGGATTTCTTTGGAAGGAATGATGCTAAAGCTGAAACTCCAGTACTTTGGTCACCTCATGCGAAGAGTTGACTCATTGGGAAAGACTTGATGCTGGGAGGGATTGGGGGCAGGAGGAGAAGGGGACGCCAGAGGATGAGATGGCTGGATGGCATCACTGACTCGATGGACGTGAGTCTGAGTGAACTCCAGGAGTTGGTGATGGACAGGGAGGCCTGGCGTGCTGTGATTCATGGGGTTGCAAAGAGTCGGACACGACTGAGCAACTGTTCTGATCTGATCTGATCTGATATATATATTTATGTATTACAGAAACAACAGATTGGGAAAGACTAGAGAGCTCTTCAAGAAAGTTAGAGATACAAAGGGAACATTTCATGAAAAGATGGGCACAAAAAAGGACAGAAATGGTATGGGCCTAACAGAAGCAGAAGATATTAAGAAGAGGTGGCAAGAATACACAGAGGAATTGTACAAAAAAGATCTTCATGACTCAGATAATCATAATGGTTTGATCACTGACATAGAGCCAGACATCCTGGAATGTGAAGTCAAGTGGGGCTTAGAAAGCATCACTATGAACAAAGCTAGTGGAGGTGATGGGATTCCAGTTGAGCTATTTCAAATCCTGAAAGATGATGCTGTGAAAATGTTGCACTCAATATGCCAGGAAATTTCTCCTCAGTGGCCACAGGACTGGAAATGATCAGTTTTCATTCTAATCCCAAAGAAAGGCTATGACAAAGAGTGCTCAAACTCCCGCACTCATTTCACACGCTAGCAAAGTAATGCTCAAAATTCTCCAAGCCAGGCTTCAGCAATATGTGAACCGTGAACTTCTAGATGTTCAAGCTGGTTTTAGAAAAGGCAGAGGAACCAGAGATCAATTTGCCAACATCTGCTGGATCGTCAAAAAAGCAAGAGAGTTCCAGAAAAATACCTATTTCTACTTTATTGACTATGCTAAAGCCTTTGACTGTGTGGATCACAATAAACTGTGAAAAATTCTGAAAGAAATGGGAATACCAGACCACCTGACCTGCCTCTTGAGAAACCTGTATGCAGGTCAGGAAGCAACAGTTAGAACTGGACATGGAACAACAGACTGGTTCCAAATAGGAAAAGGAGTACGTCAAGGCTGTATATTGTCACCTTGCTTATTTAACTTCTATGCAGAGTACATCATGAGAAATGCTGGGCTGAAAGAAGCACAAGCTGGAATCAAGATTTCTGGGAGAAATATTAATAACCTCAGATATGCGGATGACACCACCCTTATGGCAGAAAGTGAAGAGGAACTAAAAAGCCTCTTGATGAAAGTGAAAGTGGAGAGTGAAAAAGTTGGCTTAAAGCTCAACATTCAGAAAATGAAGATCATGGCATTCGGTCCCATCACTTCATGACAAACTGATGGGGAAACAGTGGAAACAGTAAGATACTTTATTTTTTGGGGGGGCTCCAAAATCACTGCATATGGTGATAGCAGCCATGAAATTAAAAGATGCTTACTCCTTGGAAGGAACATTATGACCAACCTAGACAGCATATTAAAAAGCAGAGACATTACTTTGTCAACGAAGGTCCATCTAGTCAAGCCTATGGTTTTTCCTGTGGTCATGTATGGATGTGAGAGTTTGACTCTAAAGAAAGCTGAGCACCAAAGAATTGATGCTTTTGAACTGTGGTGTTGGAGAAGACTCTTAAGAGTCCCTTGGACTGCAAGGAGATCCAACCAGTCCACCCTAAAGATCAGTCCTGGGTGTTTATTGGAAAGACTGATGTTGAAGCTGAAACTCCAATACTTTGGCCAGCTGATGTGAAGAGCTGACTCATTCGAAAAGACCCTGGTGCTGGGAAAGACTGAGGGCAGGAGGGCAGGAGGAGAAGGGGATGAGAGAGGATGAGATGGCTGGATGGTATCACCGACTCAATGGATATTGGTTTGGGTGGGCTCTGGGAGTTGGTGATGGATAGGAGGCCTGGCGTGCTGTGGTTCAAGGGGTGGCAAAGAGTTGGACAGGACTGAGCGACTGAACTGATACTGATTACAGACATTAAATTATTAATGATTATTTAGGTAATTTCTAGTTATTTGTTTAGATTTTGTTGCAGGAATGAGAATGGGGCGAAAGAGAATGGTTGCATCCTAGAACCCAGGTGAGTCCCTGGGATGGTGGCCAAGTGGGGATTCTTGACTTCTCACACAAAATAATTCAAGAGCAAGCCATACCAAAGTGAAAGGTGCATTATTCAGGGAGATACACACTCCCCAGATTGTGGGTCATTGCAGAAGCCAAGAGTCCCCCAAATATGTGGTGATTATTTTTTATGGGCTGTCATTTCATTGGCTAATGAGTAGGAGGATTATTCCAACTATTTTAGGGAATCGGTAGGGATTTCCAGGAACTAGGCCACCACCCACTTTTTGACCTTTTATGGTTGACCTTGGTGAGTATGTCAGATAGCTCACTAATGTATTGCAATGGGTACATACTGTAGCCCAAGGTCTTGTGGAAGTCAACTCATCTGCTGTCTTGGACCTACCTGATTCTAACCAGTTAATGTTGTGTTTTCAATGGTTAAGTCATTCTTTTAAGGGTTGTGCTCTGCCTTTTTTCCTGTCCCAGTTTTTCTATAGCAAACAATGCTAAAATTGAACATCTTTAAATACTTTATTCTGTGTTCATGGGAGAATAGGTGAAAGAAAAGTTGATGAATGTTAGATATTTCAGTCAAAGATAATTAATTTTGAAATATTGTTAGGGTTGGCAAGTTGACCTTACAATATTACCTAAATGAGTAATTCTTATATTAGTTTTCTATTTCTTATATTAAAATTACCACACATTATAACATACTTAACATATTCCTGTGCCACTATCAAACTGATTTAAGTGGTTTTATAATGTGTTTCCATACCTAGTATGGAGCTCTTATTCAATATGCATTATTATTTCATTGTTATTCTTAATATTTGTAATAAAAATGTAATATTTTTCTACATTCATCAAGTTGCCAAAATTTTCTTGTTATTTGAATTGAAGGCAGTTTTAATTGATTGACTCAGGAAACAATGTGATTTAAAGATGAATTAATCAACAATGGCTCTTTAAGTCACTATTTTTTAATGTTGTTTTGGATTTACTAGTTTAAAGAGAGAATGAAGGTAGGTATATATTTTCCTCCTCTTTCCAACTATTATTGCGGTTGTAGATGACAAAATTCTATAGTTGGAAAAGTCTAGATGATAAATTAAGAAAGTATTCAAAATAATAATTCAGCCTAGAGTGACCAGATAATACAAGGTAATATCAATATCAGACTTAAACACAAACTACCCTTTTAAAATGATGAAGACATTTTTCAGAGATAATGTCCAGTTTGGGTTTCTTACATAGAATTCATCCTCCACTTTTATTTTTCATAGTACTTAACATTTTTTATTTTAATTTTTTTTTTTCCAGGTAGCCATCTCTTCCTAGATTCTAGGAGATCAATAATAAGGTAACAAATTCATCTCTCCTGGCCAATTCAGTGTGAGGATTTTATGTTGAGGGGCTTCTAGGAAAGAGAAGCAGTTGGTCCTAGGTAGAAGCTGCTTAGAAAATCATTCAGACTTCTCCAAGCTAAAGAATATTGAACTTAAAGCCTTAATCTTTTACATGAGGTTTCAAGCAAACATTCCCTACTACAGTCCAAGAAGGTGTTACTCTATTTTCTTGGACAGCAAACATATCTGCCCTCTAGAAGACTTGATCTCTATTTCCCAAAGCTCTTTGTTTATTATGCAAATATCCTTAAAAAGATAGCTACTCTGCTGTAGACTGTCAATGTCTTTGCTTGCAAGACATGCAGAAATATGAGCTAGTTATGGGAAAGAGTCTCCTATCATTTATTAAATGAATTGTAGAAATACAACTAAAATAGAAATATCATATTAAAAGGGACCTGATGAATTCTCTCAGATCCCATCCAGACTAGCCATATTATCAAAAAAAAAAAAAAAAAACAGATTTATATACCTCAGCTGGTAAAGAATCTGCCTGCAATGCAGGAGACTCTGATTCAATTCCTGGACCTAGACGATCCCCTGGAAAACAGATAGACTTCCCATTCCTGTATTCTTGGGCTTTCCTGGTGGCTCAGATGGTAAAAAAATATTCCTGCAATGTGGGAGACCTGGGTTTGATCCCTGGGTTGGGAAGATCCCCTGAGAGAAGGGAATGGCTACCCACTTCAGTATTCTTGCCTGGAGAATTTCGTGGATAGAGGAACTGGTGGGCTATAGTTCATGGGGTTGCAAAGAGTCGGATATGACTGAGCGACTTTCATTTTCACTTGCTTAGAAGATACTTCCTTAATTTTATTTTCAGAGAATAATTTTCTAAAAATATTATATGTGCACCTTTCTTTGTCTAATCCATGACTGACATAATGTACATATGATAGCTATCATATCTGAATAGTTTATTAAAATATGTCTTCTCTTTTAGTGGCTCTGTTTGCTTAAAAACACTTTGCCATTTCAAGGAACTCCTGGCAGTTTCAAACCCCAGTTTTGGAAGGGTTATTGCACTTGACAATTCACATGGGTGTGTCACATAAATAATTGTTTACAGCTTTATGAATAGGCATAATAGTTAATAGAAAAAATCAGCTTTTTCATTTTTATTAACACCAATATGTTTAAATACTGACATGAAAATTTACATTTGCAAACAGCATCCCCAAGGAAAAAGAAAAATTTTCAGTCTTAATTTGATAGCTCTGTACCCTGTAAACATGGTGTTGAAATCTTAAGGGGTCTCACGGACTTGTTATTTCAATTACAATTTTAATGATACATGCTATCTGAATTAAAAAGGCTGTTTAAATGTCCTGCTACATAAAACTAAATCAATTCACAGAAGAATATTGAGAGAAACAGATTTATTATTATCAGGATACATGATATGTGGGAACACACAACAAAAGAAAGATGTTTTCTTATTCAATAGCAGAAAATTCATATATATATGTATATATAGTAGTATATAATAATAAGTAATACAGAAAGGCAATCACTCTGTTGAATGGCTTTGTTACTGCAATAAAACACTGCAGCTATGCATTTTCTTCCCTTCAAGCAGAGTTTGAAGTCACATCTGAATCATGGAAAGGAATAGCTAAACATTTGCAAAATAAATGAAGTCCAACAGGATCACAAATCACTAGTATTTATAAGTTGAGGGAATTCTTAATATATTATATGTCATAAATGATATATTTTCAGAATCTCTAAATTTCCATAGAAATCAAGGAGTATTTCTGTTCATCTGTCTTATGTACCATATGCTTACAAGAATCCTAGAGACAGATTCATATAAGAAGCATAGTGCTATAGCAAAGTGTGAAAAATTCTATGAAAATTATCTCCAACCTGGCATAGATGCTCAGATCGAATTTGACAGAGGTTAAAATATTGAGGAGAAATAACACAATTCAGAGTTGTGGAGCAATGTCTGAAGGCAGTTGTTCTCAAACTTGGGTGCATAGTATAAAGGCCTGTGGAGAACACTGAAAAAGGCTCAACTATTTAAATCCCAATTTCTGGAGGAGAGAAGGGAGGCCAATGGCCAAGTCTTACAATTATCTAAAAGCTCTTCTAGATGTTTACGTTTATTCAGGAAGAACTGAGGACCAATTTTAATCAGAGACTTTTGATTCTTAAGTTCTGTATTTTTATTACTAAACTTATTAAATGTATCTAATACTACCTTTACATTGTTTGGTAATAATATTTGCATTGTCATGTGGAATTAGGTCATTCCATGACATTTTGTGGATATAATGCTTTTTTTCTCTCTAATACCTATCTTAAACTACCAATAGTGATAGTGATAAATGGTGATTTTATTTCCTTTGGATGTATGTCCAGAAACTAGCATTCCTGTGTCATTTGATAGTTGTAATTTTTGTGGGGGAGAAGGTCTATATACTGTTTTCCAGTGCTTCCCTGGTGGCTTAGTGGTAAAGAATTCACTTGCAATTCAGGAGACACAGCAGGAGCCATGGGGTCACTTCTTGTGTCAGAAAGATCGCCGGGAGAAAGGAAGTGGCAACCCACTCCAATATTCTTACCTGGGAAATCCCATAGGCAGAGAAGTGTGGGGGATTACAGTCCATAGGGTGGCAAAAGAGTTGGACATGACTTAACAACTTAAGAGCAACAATATTGTTTTCCACAGTGGCTGATCCAATTTACATTTCCATAACCAGTTCACCAGAGTTTCTTTGGTTTCTCACCAGAGTTTTCAGAGTTTCTTCTTCACGGCATCCCCACTTAGTGTCTCCTGACTTTTTGATAACAGTCATTCTAACAGGTGTGAGGTGATGTCTCACTGTGGTTTTTAGTTGCACCTTCCTGATGATTGGAGACACTGAGCATCTCTGTGGTTTGACTCCTCATAAGTTCTCTCCTGGATGGTTACAAAACCTTCTGAATTTGTAATCTTTTTTTAAAATCTCTTAAGTCTTTAATACTTCAATTTTTTTTAAATTCTTTTTTTAAAATGTTATTTTATTTTTAAACTTTACATAATTGTATTTGTTTTGCCAAATATCAAAATGAATCCGCCACAGGTATACATGTGTTCCCCATCCTGAACCCTCCTCCCTCCTCCCTCCCCATACCATCCCTCTGGGTCGTCCCAGTGCACTAGCCCCAAGCATCCAGTATCGTGCATCGAACCTGGACTGGCAACTCGTTTCTTACATGATATTTTACATGTTTCAATGTCATTCTCCCAAATCTTCCCACCCTCTCCCTCTCCCACAGAGTCCATAAGACTGATCCATACATCAGTGTCTCTTTTGCTGTCTCATATAGGGTTATTGTTACCATCTTTCTAAATTCCATATGTATGCGTTAGTATACTGTATTGGTGTTTTTCCTTCTGGCTTACTTCACTCTGTATAATAGGTTCCAGTTTCATCCACCTCATTAGAACTAATTCAAATGTATTCTTTTTAATGGCTGAGTAATACTCCATTGTGTATATGTACCACAGCTTTCTCATCCATTACTCTGCTGATGGACATCTAGGTTGCTTCCATGTCCTGGCTATTATAAACAGTGCTGTGATGAACATTGGGGTACACGTGTCTCTTTCCCTTCTAGTTTCCTCAGTGTGTATGCCCAGCAGTGGGATTGCTGGATCATAAGGCAGTTCTATTTCCAGTTTTTTAAGGAATCTCCACACTGTTCTCCATAGTGGCTGTACTAGTTTGCATTCCCACCAACAGTGTAAGAGGGTTCCCTTTTCTCCACACCCTCTCCAGCATTTATTATTTGTAGACTTTTGGATCGCAGCCATTCTGACTGGTGTGAAATGGTACCTCATAGTGGTTTTGATTTGCATTTCTCTGATAATGAGTGATGTTGAGCATCTTTTCATGTGTTTGTTAGCCATCTGTATGTCTTCTTTGGAGAAATGTCTATTTAGTTCTTTGGCCCATTTTTTGATTGGGTCATTTATTTTTCTGGAGTTGAGCTGTAGGAGTTGCTTGTATATTTTTGAGATTAGTTGTTTGTCAGTTGCTTCATTTGCTATTATTTTCTCCCATTCTGAAGGCTGTCCTTTCACCTTGCTAATAGTTTCCTTTGATGTGCAGAAGCTTTTAAGGTTAATTAGGTCCCATTTGTTTAGTTTTGCTTTTATTTCCAATATTCTGGGAGGTGGGTCATAGAGGATCCTGCTGTGATGTATGTCAGAGAGTGTTTACTCACCTTTACACAGAGGAGATATTTTTTAATTAAATAAATTAGTTTTTATTAATACAGAATATGATCATATTATTTACGAGGTACAAATCTTAGGCTCAAAATAGCTACCCATTACAACAGAAATAAAACTCAGTCTTCTTACCTGATCTCCAACTCCCTGACCACTTCCAATTCTTCCCTCTGTTCTGTGTCCTCCAGCCTTCCTAAGTTTCTTTTTATTATTTGAACATTACAGTTTCCTTCACAACCTGAGCATATTGCTCCTTCCTTGAGGAAAACTTCTTTGTTCACTTAACATGCCTCATTCCTTCTAATTTAATAGCAGTGTAAAAATCCCCTTTAAGAGACAACTTATATGGGTTTACATGGTCATAGTGGGATTCTCCGGAGAAGGCAATGGCACCTCACTCCAGTACTCTTGTCTGGAAAATCTCATGAACAGAGGAGCCTGGTGGGCTGCAGTCCATGGGTCACTAAGAGTCGGACACGACTGAGCGATTTCACTTTCACTTTTCACTTTCATGCATTGGAGGAGGAAATGGCAACCCACTCCAGTGTTCTTGTCTGGAGAATCCCAGGGATGGTGGAGCCTGATGGGCTGCTGTCTGTGGGGTCACACAGAGTCGGACACGACTGAGGCGACTTAGTAGTAGTAGTAGCAGTAGTAGTAGTAGTAGTAGTAGTAGTGGGATTCTCTGGTGGCTCAGATTGTAAAGAGTCTGCCTGCAATGTAGAGACCTGGGTTCAATCCCTGGGTCGGGAAGGCCCCCTGGAGAAGGAAATGGCAACATACTCCAGTATTCTTGCCTGGAAAATCCCATGGATGTAGGAGCCTGATTGGACACAGTCCATGGAATCACAGAGACAGACACGACTGAACAACTTCACTTTCCACATTACATGGTCATAGTACTAAAGTAATGCTCCATTTTTATCTATTCTTGCCTTCTATCATGTATCCTACAAAAGTTTTATGTCATTTATAATTTTTTTCATATTACCTTTTTTTAGCTATTCAGTTTCTTTTGATTAAAATGTGCTAACATATCTAATTGTCTATTTCTGTTAGTAGTATTTCTGTGTTGGAAAGCCCCTACCTAGATTCAAACTGTGAAGAATCATTTTCTCATTTGACCTCTTTGATTCTCATGTATACTCATGTGTCACATTTTTACAATTGTATTTCCTACTTGTCTTTTCCAGCTCCCTTATTTATTTGATCCCTGATGTTACATTCCTAATTCAGATCCTTTTTATATCTCTCCTGAATCATAATGTGTTCTTAGGAAAACAAAATATCTTAAAAATACTTTAAAAATAATATTCAAATTTCTATTAAATTTTTATGTCATGGACATAGGGAACAGGGACATAGGGACATAGGGAAGAAAGCCTTCTTAAGCATCATGCTCTCTGACTTTAGACTATATTACGAAGCTGCAGTAATCACAACAGCATGGCACTGACAAAAAGTACAGTCACATAGATCAGTGAAATAGAATAGAGAACCAAAAAACAAACCCAAACACTATGGGTAATTAACGTATGACAAAGGAGACAAGAGTATAAAATGGATAAAAGATATCCTTGTCAATAGTGGTACTGGGACAACTGAATAGATCCTTGTAAAACAATGGAACCAGAACTTTTCCTTATACCATGTACAAAAATGCCCTCAAAATGGAATAAAGATCTCAATGTAAGACGTAAAACCATAAAATTCGTGGAAGATATCATAAGCAGAACACTCTTTGACATAAATCATTACACTGATTCTGTAGATCTGTCTCCTAAGGCAAAAGAAATAAATTAAACAAATTGGAGTTTAGTTTAACAAATTGAACTTAAAAGCTTTTGAACAAGAAATAAGACCATCACAAAAATGAGAAGACAACCTACTGAATGGGAAAAGTATTTCCAAATGATATTGCCATCCAAAATATACAATAATATTCAAAATATAAAAGCAGCTCATGCAACCTGATTTAAAAAAAAAAAAAAAAACTGAATAAAAAATAGACAGAAGACCCAAGAGGCATTTTTCCAAAAGAAGACATGAAGATGACTTACAGGCACATGAAAAAATGCTAAATATTGCTAATCATAAAAAATGCAAATCAAAACCTCATTGAGGGCACAGAGGGAGGCGAGGAACCCACAAGGTGCTGAGTTGGAGCCCCATCTGCTTTCTGTTGAGAAAATAAAACAATCTCTAAATCTTTCTAAAACAACAGCAACAAAACACATTGAGACACCACTTAACAGCTATTAGAATGTCTTTCATCAAAAAGAACACAAATAAGAAACTTTGGCAAGGTGGTGGAGCAAAGGGAACACTTGTATAGCTGTTCAGAACGTAAATTGGTGCATTTGCTATGGAAAATACATGGAGCTTCTTCAAAAAATTACAAATAGAACTAGCATATGATCCAGCAGTTCCACTTCTGTGTATGAATGCAAGAAAAACAAAAACACAATTTTGAAAAAAATACATGCTTTCCAATGTTCATAGCTAATTATTTCAAATAGCTAAGATATGTAAGCAACCTAAGTGTCTATCAAAAGATGAAAGTATAAAGATCTGGTATATATGTACAAAGGGATATTACTCAGTCATTTAAAAAAATGAAAAAAAAATTGTTGTTTTTGCAACCATGTGAATGGTCCTAGAGAGCATTGTTTTTTTTGTTTGTTTTTGTTTTTTTTTAGTGAAATAAGTCAGAGAAAGACTTACTTTTTGTTACTATTTATTTGAAAACTCTAAAAAGTAAAACAAACAAATGTCAATAACACTAACAGACTCCCAGATAGGAACAGCAAACTAGTTGTTGTCATTGGGGAAAGGATAGGAGGGAGGTCAAGATAGGGTTATGAGATTAGGTGACACAAAGTTTTATGTGCAAAATATGTAAGCGACAGGGATATATTAAACAGCACTGGGAAATATGGTCATTGTTTTGTAGGAACTTTAAATGAAGCATATTCTATAAAATATAAAATCACTGTTATATATCTGAACTAATATATTGTAAATCAATTATATTTCAGTTAAAAAGATAAAAGCTAAAGTCCTCTTGAAAAAGAAGATGGGTAAAGCACAATTTGATGACAAATAAATTACTAGCTGTGAGAAAGTAACTGTTTAACTTTTGCACAGTGACCTTAACTGTACATTGAATGAATAGAATTGCCACAAGAATTAAATAATACATATGAAGACATTTTTAAAATTATAAAATGTCATGCAAATGCAATATTAGCTGGGAGAGACTGACAGTATTTCTCTACTGGCTTAGAGGTTATTGTATAGCACAAGTAAAAAAATAAAGAAGATCATAATTAATGATAATAACATTAGAGATGATATGAACATCATTTCAAAAAAGCAAGAGAGTTCCAGAAAAACATCTATTTCTGCTTTATTGACTATGCCAAAGCCTTTGACTGTGTGGATCACCATAAACTGTGGAAAATTCTGAAAGAGATGGGAATACCAGACGACCTGACCTGCCTCTTGAGAAACCTATATGCAGGTCAGGAAGCAACAGTTAGAACTGGACACGGAACAACAGACTGGTTCCAAATAGGAAAAGGAGTACATCAAGGCTGTATATTGTCACCCTGCTTATTTAACTTCTATACAGAGTACATCATGAGAAATACTGGGCTGGAAGAAACACAAGCTGGAATCAAGATTGCCAGGAGAAATATCAATAACCTCAGATATGCAGTGACACCACCCTTATGGCAGCAAGTGAAGAAGAACTAAAGAGTCTCTTGATGAAATTGAAAGAAGAGAGTGAAAAAGTTGGCTTAAAGCTCAACATTCAGAAAATGAAGATCATGGCATCTGGTCCCATCACTTCATGTCAAATTGATGGGGAAACAGTGGCTGACTTTATTTTTCTGGGCTCCGAAATCACTGCAGATGGTGATTGCAGTCATTAAGTTAAAAGACACTTACTCCTTGGAAAGAAAGTTATGACCAACCTAGACAGAATATTAAAAAGCAGAGACATTACTTTGTCAACAAAGGTCCATCTAGTGAAGGCTACGGTTTTTCCGGTGGTCATGTATGGATGTGAGAGTTGGACTATAAAGAAAGCTGAGTGCCGAAGAATTGATGCTTTTGAACTGTGGTGTTAGAGAAGACTCCTGAGAGTCCCTTGGACTGCAAGGAGATCCAACCAGTCCATCCTAAAGATCAGTCCTGGGTGTTCATTGGAAGGACTGATGTTGAAGCTGAAACTCCAATACTTTGGCCAGCTGATGCAAAGAGCTGACTCATTTGAAAAGACCCTGATGCTGGGAAAGATTGAGGGCAGGAGGAGAAGAGGATGACAGAGGACGAGATGGTTGGATGGCATCGTCCACTCAATGCACATGGGTTTGGGTGGACTCTGGGAGTTGGTGATGGATAGGGAGGCCTGGAATGCTGGGGTTCATGGGGTCGCAAAGAGTTGGACTCGACTGAACTGAATTGAACTGAACATCATTTCAGAAGCTTTGTGGATCAAATTTGATGGCTAATTAGGCAAAATTCATAGGAAAGGAAAAGTTAAACATGACTAAACAATGAACTTATATGGTTTAGACAATTGATGATAATAGTAGAGCCAGGAAACTTTGCAATGTGCTCTATTTTGAACACTAGTGCAGCATTTATAGGAGATGTGTGTGTGAGTTGCTCAGTACGATCATAATTTTTGTGACTCCGTGAACTGTAGCCCACCAGGCTCTTCTGTCCATAGGATTCTCCAGGCAAGAATACTGGAGTGGGTTGCTATTCCCTTCTCTAGGGGACCTTCCCAACCCAGGGACTGAACCCATATCTCCTGCATTGCAGGCAGATTCTTTACCAAGAGAAAAAGACTTAGTTGAATATGGAAGAATGTAGTAGACTTCTAAGTTGCCTTCCCCTCCACCCCTAATTTCCTTCCCTTATCCATGGAAGTATGAATATGATGGGCTCCTATGTCCTAATTCTGTTATGTTTCATGGAAAATGACATCAAAGTTTTAATTAAAGTGTCCATTATTTGATTTTAAGTTAATCAAATGAAGATTAGGGCTGGAGTTGGTCTAAGCACATGAGCCCTTAAAAGCACATTTTGTGTGTGTGTGGTTACAGAAAACAAAGTTATAGAGATTCAATGAATGAGAAGAACTAAATTCACTGTGCTGACTTTCTTGTACTGGTACTGGATTGGTTATTGAAGGCAAAGCACAAGAACCTGAGAGTGGTTTCTGGGAACTAAAACAATCCTTAGTGGAAAACTAATGAGGACACAGGGAACTTCATCCTAAAATCACACGGAACTAGATTATTCCAGCCACCTGAGTGGGCTTAGAAGATAATTCTTCTGGTAAATCTTCTGATGATTTCCCAATGCAACCAAAATCTTAATAGCAGCCTTTTGACCCTAAGCAGAGAACCTAGCCAAGCCTTCCAAGATCTCTTGTTTAGACAACTATGAAAAAAGAAATAAAGGCAAAAAAAGAAAGTAGAGGGGAGAAAGGAAAGTTTTAGTGGCTATATTAATTTTGGAAAAAAAGTTTTCAAAGCAAAAAATATTGCTAGATATAAAGAAATCCATTTGATAGTGTTGAAGGGGTTAAGGCATCTTGTGAACATGGCATTCTTAAATGTCATTCTCTTAATAACAGAGCTTCAAAACATACAAAGCAGTAACTGATAGAATTGCAAGGGAAACTAGACAAATTCAAAACTATAGTTGAAGAATTCAATACTACTCTCAACAACTGAGAGGATAAGTAGACAGAAAATCAGTAAGGATATATAAAAATGCCATTATTCAATTTTATCTAATTGACATTTATAGACTCTCACCCCAAATCCAACAGAATGGCTTTTCAAGAGCACATGAAACATTTAACAAGATAGGTCATAAAAAACGTTTCAATAAATGTAAAAGAAGCCATACAAAGTGTATCCTACTCTGTTCACAATGAATTAGACTAATACTCAAAAAGAAAATGAACTCTCAAAATTGTCAAATATTTAAAAGCTAAGCAACAGTCTTTTGGACTCTGTGGGAAAGGGAAAGGATGGGATGATTTGGGAGAATGGCATTGAAACATGTATAATATCATATATGAAACGAGTCGCCAGTCCAGGTTCGATGCATGATACTGGATGCTTGGGGCTGGTGCACTGGGAGGACCCAGAGGGATGGTAAGGGGAGGGAGGAGGGAGGAGGGTTCAGGATGGGGAACACGTGTATACCTGTGGTGGATTCATGCTTATATATGGCAAAACCAATGCAATATTGTAAAGTTAAAAAATAAAATAATTAAAAAAAAAGCTAAGCAACAGATCTCAATTACAAATAGACTGAAAAGCTACAAAAAAGTAAAACAAATATGTATGATGAATTGAACAAAATAATAAAATACAATGTATACAAATGATAAAACTCTCCTTGAAAGGTATTAAGTGGTATTTATAATACCAGAGGAGAGTGAAAAAATTGGCCTAAAACTCAACATTCAGAAAACTAAGATCATGGCATCTGGTGCCATCACTTCATGGCAAATAGTTGGGGAAACAATGGAAACAGTGAGAGACTTTTTTTTTTTTTTTCCAGGCTCCAAAATCAGTGCAGATGGTGACTGCAGCCATGAAATTAAAAGATGCTTGGTCCTTGGAAGAAAAGTTATGACCAACCTAGACAGCCTATTAAAAAGTAGAGACACTAATTTGTCAACAAAGTCCAGTCTAGTCAAAGCTATGTTTTTTCTAGTAGTCATATATGGATGTGAGAGATGAACTATAAAGAAAGCTGAGTACTGAAGAATTGATGCTTTTGAACTGTGGTGTTGGAGAAGACTCTTGAGAGCCCCTTGGACTGCAAGGAGATCCAACCAGTCTATCCTAAAGGAAATCAGTCCTGGATATTCCTTGGAAGGACTGATGCTGAAGCTGAAACTCCAATACTTTGGCCAACTGATGTGAAGAACTGACTTATTTGAAAATACCCTGATGCTGGAAAAGATTGAAGGTGGTAGCAGAAGGGGTCGATAGAGGATGGTAGCAGAAGGGGTCGATAGAGGATGGTTTGATGGCATCACCGACTCAATGGACATGACTTTGAGTAAACTCCAGGAGTTGGCATTGGACAGCGAGGCCTGTCCATGTATGCATGCTGCAGTCCATGGGGTTGCAAAGAATCTGACACTACCGAGCAACTGAACAGAACTGATGATACCAAATGCCTATGTTAGAAAATAAGAAAGATCTCTTGCTAATGACTTCATCTTTCTCATAAGAAATTAGACAAGAATCACTAAGCAAACCCAAAGGAGAAGGGAAAAATCATAAGAAAAAAATAAAAAAGAAAATTATGGAGAAAAATCAATGAATTCAAATACTTGTTCTTCAGGGAAAACATGGTAAATTTCTAGTCAGATCAATCAAGAAGAAAACAATGAAGACAAAAATATTCCAATATCAAGAATGAGAGAGGAGACACTATAGACTTGGACAGGATAATATGGCTATACTATGTGATGATAGCAAGACTTGTACACAGCTTTCTTTAGCAGCATTTTTTGTCATATCCCAAAACGAAACAACCCAAATGTTCACCAGAAATGTATAAATTGTGATATATCCATGTATTGAAATATTTCTCAGTATTAACTTAAAAAAATTATGAGTGCAGGAATCAGAGAAGAATCAGTAACTTCTTTGTGATTACATGAATATAAAATTATAAATATGAATTTACATGGAAAAATTGGGAAAAAAAGATCAGTAGTTATCCTAGTGATGGGCAAAATGGACCATGGTGAAACTGTTGGTATACAAGAAAACTTTTGCAGGTAAAGGATATGCTTAGCTAAGCATTGTTGGATATAACTGCTTTATTACTTTGATTGAGACTGTGACTTCCCAGTTGTAACCTCACTTCAAAAGGGAGCTCATACCTTTTCTTTTGAAGAGTAGCAGCACACAGGGAAAAGTGGAAAGTCCTGCAAGGGGGAACCATGATGTCATTGCCATCTCGACGCATGAGCCTGTGATACCTTCAGTTATTGTCAACACAGCATTTAGCAATGCTCCTCTTAATCTGAACATGCTTAATTGGGAAATTTAAAAATAAGTGGGAGACATTATTTTCATTTTGTTGTTTGAATTTTAATTTTCTAAAGTACCTTTGGGAGTCATATTTAGCAATAAATACATTTCTACTCTTGGAATCTACCAATTTTATTTGTATTGTATATATTTTTTACTTATCCAAATGACCCTGATCCAAAAGAAAAAATATTTTAAAAATTTGTAAGTACATGAATTCAAAACAACATTATATCTTTTATGGTTATTCATATTTATCAAAGCAAAATTATTATGAGCTCACATTGTGCCAGGCACCTTACTGACTGAGCACGTTAAAAATGTCCTACAAATGATTGTGTAATGGAAAATAGATGAGTAAAGTCTCATGCCCTTATAGATTTGATGTTATATTTGCTTATAATCAGAAAAAAATTTTTCACTGATTTTCATTAGAGATTATTTTATAATGATATACATATATTTAATGGTGAATTGCATTGCTATTGCTTTCAACTTCTTCAACCCAGCGTTTTCTGGAATGTGAACCCACTATAGAGATTCAGGTGATATTTTGCTAAGGAATGTGCTCATTTTTCCTGTATGTACTATGGTGTGCAATTAAATTACTAAGAAGATTTTAATTATGTTCAGTGATAAGTAATTTAGATATGATAGCTTACTTTATGCTGTAATGATGTTTTTCATCTGCTCAGTCTTCCATGAAATGTCAGGTAGACATAATAACCCAAGCATTTCATCTTTAAATTCTTATAATTATTTAGGCTGAATTTTACTTGAGTTGTTCCTGACTTTCTCTGTACTTATCATTCAGATAAGAGAAGATTATGATTTCATTTGTATTTAATAGTAACTCTTCCACTCTCTAGCCTGAACATATTGACCTCAATTATTCTTACAAATCAGATTATCCTTGTTGGCTTCAATCATTTCAGTTACTATGAAACATAAAAAAAGGACTATATTCTGAGTAGCTGCCTTCCAAGTAGCAATAATCAGCAGGACCAGTGTGCTTAGAGATATGTATTTTTCTCTTAGTGAAATTTAAGGCATGGATTATAAGATTAAGCTCATGTACATTACCAACTCCCTACCTTTGTATCCCAATAGGAATTATGTGATGAATAACTGATACAAATATCAGATTAGAGTAACCAGACAACCACAGCAAACCAGAGACAACTTCTCTATCTTTTCCAGGCACTCAAAAAATGTTTCTTCCCTTTTATAAGTGTAGTGATTCAACAATAATGTACATAAAATCCAATGCAAACTTTCTACAGCAAGTACTCACTTTGCATGTGACAGAATATATTACAAGTAATTTTAACGTCTCTGAGACTCTTTCTTTAATAAAAGGTATCTCACACATTAAAGAAGTAAATATGTAAAAAACTTTTATTTTGCCTAATTCTTCAGCTCAGATTTCTTCTGTATGTGAAGAGAATATGGAAATATAATTTATTTTCTAAATGAATTATCTTAAAAGCTTTAAGTAACCAAAGAAAAGGCAAGATTTTAGATCAATTACTTTAGAGTCATTTGCTAATTGTGTATCCCTTACTAAGACTGGCATAACAAAGGGCATCAAAAAAGTCTTAGATATTTTAGTCATAGAATGACTAAGTGAAGGTCCATTGTCTTTTTCATTTTGATGGTTTAGATACTTTTTTAAGCAAGTCCTTCTGAAAGAAGCTCTTTTCAATATACTTTTTCAAGGTATTCCATTGGGTATCCTTCTCAATATATACATTTTGCATGATAAGAAAATTAAGATAATAGTCATGATTTCCTAAATCTTAAGACAACGATTTCCCAAATTCTCTATCCTATTACCCTTTTTAATGAAACTGCATGTTTGTCATCTCTGATTTTCTGTGACCTTATAACAAGGTATTTGGACTAATAGTCCCAACTGTGTAAAAATTGATTTAGGCTACTTGTGATATCTGATTAAATTAAAACTAGCTTGAGTCTACAAAGTGATTCAATGTTTCTGAATCCCCACTCGTTGATTTTCTGCAGGACTTTTTGGTATGAGAAATGAATGTAGTGGACAGTAGGCCCTGACCACACTGTCTCATTTCACTATGACCATGCCTAAAGTTTTTAACTTCTAAAACTGCTTTGTGGTGCACATGTGCTCAGTTGTGTCCATTTCTGTGACCCCATGGACTGTAGTCTGCCAGGCAGGCTACTCTGTCCATGGAAATTTCCAGACAAGAATATTGGAGTGGGTTGCCATTTCTTCCTCCAAGGGATCTTCCTAACACGTGGATCGAAGCTGCATGTTTGGCATCTTCTGGATTGGCAAGCAGATTCTTTACCACTAGTGCCACCTGGGAAGCCCTTTTATCATCTTTGGAATCATAAATATGCAATCATTACTCTCTAAGAACTCCTTTAAAATGTATAGCTCACTCTCAGTTCATGATACTCTTACCTCAGTGCTCTATTCTTTACACTTATGTTCCCTTCATTTACTACTAATGTATAACTGAGATATGTTATTCTTCTCTTTGTCTACTAACTCTATGCTGACTATGCATGTATCTTACTTCATTAAATACAAGGTAAACCAAAAGAAGCAAAGGGTGATCATATCCATCCAGCACTGCCCAGGGAAATGAGTGCTGAGATTCAAGGATAATGCCTAGATAGCCTTGCTGCAGTCTGCAGTGATACAAACTTTACCTTTAGGAGAAGCCACTTAAAATTCAAACCATATATCTTGCTTCCTTATGAAATTATCATCACAAATTGATTATTATTTGGCTTAACAAATAATATGTCCACAGGGAGAGAAGGTGCTGCCTGAATAATGTGCCTATTGGCTTTGGAAGTTTTTTCCCTAGAGTAAAATAATAAGCTGGCCATCACATTATAATTAACTTTTCATCCAGCAGTTCTTCCACATCAAGCATTTTGGTTCACTTGACAGTTGTATTTCTCATTATGAATTAATAAGTTGGTATTATCGAGTTTTTTTTTTTTTTTCCACTCTTTGTTCTATAGCCAGTCCTCTTTTAGAGAAGGAGGGCAGAAGTTGGATGTTGGGAGAGAGGGAAAGTTGGGGAGAATAAAGTTGCTAGCCTGATCCAACTCAGAGGGATGATTTTTAATAAAAGGACAGGATTACTCTTTCCTTTACTGCAGAATTCTTAGTCTGGAACAAGGCAGAATCTCTGGGATGGCCTCTTAAAAGTTACCAAGTGTAGCTTTAAGGGCAGCATGATTAGAAAGCTCCTAACACAGTTTCTTCAACCACTGGGAGGGAAGCATAGGGAGCAGTATGTTTAGGGATTCCGAAGATAGACAAGGGCCAGTTGGTAAAGCAAATGCAATTCATGGCAAAGTTAGAGATAATAGCCTACTTGCAAATGGTTAGGAGACTGGGAGTTATAGACTTAGCTTTTCAGGGACCTAGGAGGAACCCTGCTAAACCTGATTATGATTGAAGAATGAGCATGCCCCCACTAGACAAGTCCAATAGAATGTCTTTATATTATGACTGTCACATCTACTACATTAATTCATTTCTAACTTGGAGATTGTCTCTGTCTACAATTGATTCCACTGAGATAAGGTACTACTATCTGTACTCCAGAAAGCTCTTATGAGTTGTACAAGATGAACCCATTCTTTAATTGTGACTATATAATCTAATCTGGTCCTTAAAAGAGGTTAAATGGAGAATACTCTCTTGGTCCATTCAAATAGGTAAATTAAAACTAGTATTGGCTATCAGTCAGTCACTCTTTATATGATTTCTGTAATGCTGTGTCCTATGTATGTCTTTAACATTTGATTTTTAATAAAATAAACTTATCTGTTAGTGGTCCGTGCAAGGACATTTTTAGTCATATCTGACTCTGTTCTTTCTTTTTTCTCTTCACACATTTATTTTGGCAGTAACCTTCAATTTGTAAACCTACAAAAATCTCACCATAACTATAATTTCTTCATAAATACATTCCTATGTGACTACTTATATATCCCTAAGGTTTATTTATTATCATCTTTGTCCATAGTGTGTCCAGTGTTATCTTTTATTTTTAAAGTCTTTCGCCCCTTAAAAAACAAAACCCAATTTTCTTGGTAGAATTGAAAGTGTACTTCACAGTTTAGTACTGATTTACATTTCCGAGATTACCTGCTCTCTTGTTTCCCGATAACTCAAATGCCTTGGTCACTTGGGAATGGTGCTAGTCCAGCACGAAAGCCCAGAGTGTAAGGCATGTGCTCTATTTCTTATAGCAGAACTCTGAAAACCAAGAGAAATGAAACCCAGTGCTCATCAAATGGTGCCTAAACCCTGTCCACTTTCTTTCCTTCCCATCTTCATGGTTTTGAAGGTAAAAACCTTTAATGCAAACAGTAAAAGAATAGTAAATGAAAATGCAAAGTAATTGCAAGTTAGAACCATGCTAACATACCACTTACTGTGTTTAAAATTGGAAAGTTTAGGCATTTTATAATATAAAAAGGAATAGAGAAATAAGAGAAATTATAGATTCATACACTTCTGATAAAACTAAAATATTTTTATGAACACTTTGAAGAAAAATATAACAGCACTAGTTTTTAAGTGTATGTATCCTATTGTTATCAGTTCTATCCCTTGATAACTACCTGGGAAAAATACATGAACAAATGAACAAGGAATCATGTGGGAAGGTGTTCATTGAAGAATGAGTTGTAATAATCGAATAACCAAATTTAAAGGACACAAATGTTTAACAGCATTATGGAAAATTCATGTTTCCTCATTACATTGAATCTCAAGAAAAACAAACAGTAATATGAATCATTATTAATGTGTAATCAAAACATTAAAATGAATCAAAACATTAAAATGAATTAAAATTATTTTTTAATTTAAAAAATATTCAATTAAAATGTGAAAAATGCCTTTAAACAGTTTTTTATAATCCTTGAATATGTCATATCAGTTACATTATTTTTACTTTGAAATTTATTTCAACAATTGTAAGGGATTTTCTATCATGTATTTGTGTATATATATTTGCAATATGTGAAATGTGATAGTCAAACTTGTATGCATTTCTTATTAATACACTTGATATTTCTACTGTTGGTGTCATCTTTTCTTAGGTCCTAAAGATGGCACCCCACTCCAGTACTCTTGCCTGGAGAATCCCATGGATGGAGGACCCTGGAAGGCTGCAGTCCTTGGGGTCGCTGACTTCACTTGAACTTTTCACTTTCATGCATTGGAGAAGGCAATGGCAACCCATTCCAGTGTTCTTGCCTAGAGAATCCCAGGGACGGGGGAGCCTGGTTGACTGCTGTCTCTGGGGTCGCACAGAGTCGGACACGACTGAAGCGATTTGGCAGCAGCAGCAAAGATAATTTTGTTGCATATTTTAAAAAGAACATGAAATATTGTTTACAATGATGAACAGTTGAAATTGAAAGTCACTCAGTCATGTCTGACTCTTTGCAACTCCATTACTATACAGTCAGTCCATTGAATTTTCCAGGCCAGAATACTGGAGTGGGTAGCCTTTCCCTTCTCCAGGGGATCTTCCCAACACAGGGATCGAACTCAGGTCTCCTGCATTGCAGGTGGATTCTTTAAGATGAACCACAAGGGAAGCCCAGTAACTTTATTTTAAATTCATGTGTTGCTCTCTGTGTCCATGAATTTCTACATAGAAAATAACATTTAATTTAATGCCAAATCAGAGTATAAGCTTTTTGAAATCTGTGCAATATCAATTAAACTCAGCACAGGTTTTACAAATAATGACACAGTTCGACTGAAGTAATAAAAATATGAACATCTTTCACAAGTATTTATGGTTATATATGTGTGCACAGTCACTAAGTCATTCCTGACCCTTTGCAACCCCTCTGTCCATGGGATTTCCCAGGCAAGAATACTGGAGTGGGTTGCCATTTCCTTCTCCTGGGGATCTTCCCCACCCAGGGATCAAACCTGCCTCTCTGGCATTGGTAGGTGAATTCTTTACCTCTGAATCACCAGGGAAACCCATTTATGGTTATGGGCAATGACAAATATACAAATTCTGCAGGCGTATAATGAATATAAGATACTATCAATCTTAAAACATCTCTACTTCAGAAATTCTATAAAAAATGAAAAATGTATCTTACAGCCAGTAAAATCTAGTGTTAAATTCAGCAAATAAAATAAAAGGGAAATCTAGATAACTGACATGGAAACATGTCATATATTACTAGTGAAAATGAATTTACAACAAAATATAGTTTCATTCATATCAAACATACACACTCAAGGTATAAAATAAGTATTCACACATTTATAAATAAATTATTGAAAAATATGTGAGGGAGAAGAGAGAGCTGCTCAGTGCTGAGTAATTCCATGTAGTAAATTTAGATACTTCACCTTCAAGAAGGTAGAACACAACTTCCCCTTTCCTTAAATGTGGGCTGTGCATACCATTTTTCCTGAAAAGTACAGCATGAAAAGGAGTGAGTGGGGCAAATTTATGGTGAAGAAAACTGAAAAACACTACATAAATCATATAATCAAGGTAAATATCAATGATAATAACCCATACTAAGAGCATGTACCATACATATAATGTGATGAAAATTACACTAATTATCTGTGGGCTTCTTCCAAAAACACATAACCCAAGTCTAATCATTAGGAAAACATCATACAAACTTTTTGAGGGACATTCTGTAAAATATCTGGTTGGTACTCCTCAAAATTGTCAAGGTAATTCAAAACATACCTTGACAAATTGTCACTGGCAAAAGCCTAAGGAGACAGTATGACTAAATATAACATGTCATTCTGGATAGACTCCTAGAACACACACACACAAAGACAAGAGGTAAAAATGAGAAAATTTGAATAAAGAATGAGTTCAGTTAATAATAATGTTTTAATATTTCTTCAGTAATTGCAGCAATGAATCATATTAATGTAAGATATTGAAAATAGGGGAAACTGAATGCTTGTACATGGGAACCCTAGGTACTATCTTCACAACTTTCTGTAATCTAAAGCCATAATAAAATAAAGATTCATTGAAGATACATGCCTGTGAAACAATGTTATACAATAGACAGGAAATAAATATCAGAGTAATGAAATAACACTATAATGAAACCTTTCATGCAATAATAAAATTTATGTTAATTTGAATCAGTAAAAGACAGAACAGAAACTTCAGGAAAACCACCTCTGTGAGAGAGAGGACATGTGTAAGATGTTTAACCTAGGAAAAGGGAAAGAGGATAGCTTAAAATGATTAAAGTTACAGAAAATTATGAAGAAAATTAGGAGGAAAGAAGCCCCATTTTCAACAAAGATTGCAAAAATGAGATACATCCTGGTCTGTTAGGAAACCCTTCATGTAGTGACTGCGTTGACTTTACACCAAGGCCAAATAAAATGCAAAAGAATATGCTTACTTAAATACACACTATTATTTACAATCAGAAGATGTAACTATTATCATTAAAGTACTGTGATTAAATAATTCACTTCTGCTCAAATATTTGTGCAGTAATTACATTATTAAATATTTTACTGTTATTACAAACCACAGTTATGAAAAAAAACTTTTTTTTTTTTTGGTCTGGCTGCACCAGGTCTTTATTATAGCACATGGGATATAGTCCCTAACCAGAGATCAAATCCAGGTCTCCCACGTTGGAGCACAGAGTCTTAACCATCGGACCACCAGGGAAGTCCCTGAAAATTTGTTGTTCAGTTGCTCAGTCAGGTCCACCTCTTTGCGACACCATGGACTACAGCACACCACGCTTCTCTGTCCACCATCTCCAGGAGCTTGCTCAGATTCATGTCCATCGACTCAGTGATGCCATCCAACCATCTAATCCTGTCGTTCCCTTCTCCTCTTGCCTTCAATCTTTCCCAGCATCAGGGTCTTTTCTAATGAGCTGGCTCTTCACATTGGGTGGCCAAAGTATTGGAGCATCATCTTTAGCATCAGTCCCTCAAATGAATATTCAGGGTTTATTTCCTTTAGGATTGACTGATTTCATCTGCTTGCAGTCCAAGGGACTCTCAATAGCCTTCTGCAATAGCACATTCAAAGCATCAATTCTTCAGTGCTCAGTCTTCCTTATGGTCCAATTCTCACATCCATACATGACTACTGGAAAAACCATAGCTTTGACTAGATGAACTTTTGTTGTCAAAGTAATGTCTCTGCTTTTTAATATGCTGTCTAGGCTTGTCATCAGGGAAGGCAATGGCAGGCCACACCACCACTCTTGCCTGGAAAATCCCATGGACAGAGGAGCCTGGTAGGCTGCAGTCCATGGGGTCACTAGGAGTCGGACATGACTGAGCGTCTTCACTTTCATTTTTCATTTTCATGCGTTGGAGAAGGAAATGGCAACCCACTCCAATGTTCTTGCCTGGAGAATACCAGGGACAGCGAAGCCTGGTGGGCTGCTGTCTATGGGGTTGCACAGAGTTGGACACGACTGAAGTGACTTAGCAGGCTTGTCATAGCTTTTCCAAGGAGAAAGTGTCTTTTGATTTCATGGCTACAGTCACCATCTGCAGTGATTTTTGGAGCCCCCCCAAATAAAGTCTCTCACTGTTTCAATTTTTTCCCCATCTATTTGTCATGAAGAGATGGGACCAGATATCACGATCTTAGTCTTGTGAATGTTGAGTTTTAAGCCAACTTTTTCACTCTCCTCTTTCACCTTCATCAAGAGTCTCTTCAATCCTCTTCAGTTTCTTCCATAAGGGTGGTGTCACCTGCATATCTGAGGTTATTGATATTTCTCCCAGCAATCTTGATTCCAGCTTGTGCTTTATCCAACCTACTATTTCCAATGATGTAGAAAACTTTGTTGTAACATGAAATAATAATCTACCAAGGGAAATTATTAAATGTGTATGTTATATTATTACAATTTTAAAACATTATATGGGTACGTGCTTCATCACTCAGTCAGGTCCAACTGTTTGCAACCCAATAGACTGTGATCCACCAGGCTCCTCTGTCCATGGAACTTTCCAGGCAAGAACACTGGAATGGGTTGTCATTTCCTTCTCCATGGGACCTTCCTGACCCAGGGAGCGTAAACATGCATCTTTCATCTCTTGCATTGGCAGGCAGATTCTAATACTAGCACCATCTGGGAAGCCCTAAAATACAATATAACTATGACTAAAAGGTTAAAAAGGAAAGCTTTTTTCTAATACTTCATGTAATAATATTTCTTGTATAATTACATCTTAGATATTAAGACAGTATCTGAGTAAGTTAGAATAGAAAAAAATTCATTTTATTTTAATAGTTGAAAAATGAACAATAAATAAGATGTAGGTTTTATTGCATTTTGAGGTAGTTTGATCTGCTTTCTCTATAAATGGAAGGAATTTTGAAAACAAATCTCAGGATATATTATGAAATGAGTTTGAAACAAATCATAGACCAAATTTAATGAACTAAAGCAGAGTAGAAAGATTTAACAATTCATTTTTCTTTCTTTTATGATACAGTTTATATACAGTTCCGCCGCCGCCGCCGCAGCCAAGTCGCTTCAGTCGTGTCCGACTCTGTGCGACCCCATGGACGGCAGCCTACCAGGCTTCTCTGTCCATGGGATTCTCCAGGCAAGAACACTGGAGTGGGTTGCCATTTCCTTCTCCAATACAGTTCAACGGTAAGGTTGAATACAGTTCAAGGTAAAAATAAAACTTTTTATTTTTTTATTGAGAAAATTTGTGGAGGTTTATGATTTTTACTGTATTTACTATGTACATAAAATATAAGTATCCATTTTGTGAAAATAGGTTTTTTATGATCACAATGCAATCATAATTTCCAAAATGCAAAAATATCCAAACATGGAAATCAGAATGACTAATAATCCCCTGAACCTTTTTTTGAATCATTTCAGCTTCAAATTTCAGCTCTTTTTATGGGAATTTTCTGTGCTGTACTTATTTGCTCAGTCACGTTCAACTCTTTGCCACCTACTGGACTATAGTCCGCCACACCCCTCTGTCCATGGGAATTCTCCAGACAGGAATACTGAAGTGGGTTACCATGCCCTCCTCCAGGGGATCTTCTCAACCCAGGGATTGAACCCGGTCTCCTGCATTGCAGGTAGATAGATTCTTTACCATCTGAGCCACCAGGGAAGCCCTTTTATGGGAATATGCTATGCTAAATATATTGGGAATATGAATGGATTACTACTTCTGTTGTTTCAGGTAAAACAGTGAACTTAATAATGTTAATATTAAAAGCAATAGAGCCAGTAATTTAAATAACATGATTAAAATACTTGTTTCACTTAAAAATTGAAAAATATAATTTCAATAAATCATGTTTCCTTTCATACAGGAGGACTGTCAATCCAGTAAATTGTATTATAGAAGATAGACAAGAAAACTAATTTTCTAATTATATAGAAAATTCTATATTATATATAATTCACTGTATATAATTCTATGTTATAACTAATTGCTAATTATCTTGTCTAAACAAGAAACTAATATCACTTAGAATAAAATAGCATATAATGAATTATCTCCTACTTGTTGAGTGTTTTAAATTGGATATTTAATCCAAAATTTTATATCTCTTAAAGAGTAACAAAAAGAACCACTTTGATAGTGCAGCTATCAGTGTGACACTTTGTAACATATCAGTTTTAAACTTTTTGATTTCAAGCTTTCAAAGATTTGTCATTATTTACTTTGATACTGTTTTATCATTTTAGTCAGTACCATAGATTTTTTTTTTTTCAATTGTGGGAAAATACATATAACATAAAATTTGCCATGTTAGGCTTTTTAAGTGTACAGTTCTACAGTGTTAAGTACATCCACAATGCTATGCAACCAGTCTCCAGAAGTTTTTTTTATAGTTTCAATGCAAAATTGAAACTATATGTATTTGCAAAGGGAAACAAAAACAAAACAAAACCTCTGCTTCTCTTCTCAACACTTTATACACTACTTCTGATACCAGATAAGTACATTTTTTTCATGATTAGCTAATCTCCCATTCTTAGCAGACACCAAATGAGCATTCTACAATTCAATTCAGTTCAGTTCTGGCACTACCTGGAGTTAGTATCAGATCTCACAGGTTAAGGCCTGTCTCAGCAGACCAATTCTCCTTTCCCTACTACCTTCATTTATGATGAACTGTAAATGAGAATGTAAATGAGAGGTTCTCACAACCTTCTCCTAATGCACTAAAGCAGTTCACGAAACTCAGGACTTTTTCCTACTAGATTACCAGTTTATTATAGATGGATACGGTTTAGAAAAACCAGATGAAAGACATGCATAGGGACAGGTGTGGATGAAGGGGCGCACTATGTCCACACCCTGCTGGAATGCTACTTTCCCGGCACCTCCACGTGTTCACCAATACTGAAGCTCTCTGAAGCTCAGAACACCTTACTTTAGGTATTTTTCTTTTGAATCCTTCCTTAGCGGGGCATGATTAAGTTGTTGGCTGTTGGTGATTGAACCCAATCTCCAGGCCCTCACTTTTTTCTGAAGATCAGGGGGTGAGGCTGAATGTTCCAATCCTTTAATCACTGGTTAGTTCCCCTGGCAATCATCCACTCATTCTGAGGGGCTTTCCAATAGTCATGTCATTAACATAAACTCAGATGTGATTGAAAGGGGCTTGCTATGACTAACAAAAGATGTTCCTTTTATCTTTCCTAAGTGATGCAACCATTTAGGAATGGAAGACAAAAAATAAAAAGATGCTCCATTGGTCTTATCATTTAGGAAATGATGACAATTTTAGGAACTGTGTGCTAGAAATGGGACAAACACCAAATGTATATTATTAAAAATTACAATTTCATACTATTAAACAACAGCTCTGAATTTCCCCTCCCCAAAGTCCCTGTCAATCACCATTCTACTTTCTGTTTATCTGAACCTGACTAATTTAGGTACATCAAAGAAGTAAAATCACTCAATATTTCTTTTTATGACTGGCTTATTTCACTTTTCAGTGTCCTCAAGCTCCATCCATGGTGTAGCATTAGTCTAAATTTCTTTCATTTTAAGTCTGAATAATATTCTGTTGCATGAATATACCATGTTTTATTTACCCATTCATATATGCATGGACACTTGAGTTGCTTCCAAATTTTGTCTATAATAATGTTACTATGGGTATGTAAATATTTCTTTGTGATTCTAATTTGAGTTCTTCTGTATGAATATCAGATGTAGAATTGCTGGATCATAGGGAACAAAAATTGTTTTAAAATATTTTAGAAACTTCTATATTGTTTTCATAGCAATTGTATCATTATACATTCCCAGCAAGAGTATACAAGGGTTACAATTTTTCCACATTGTTGCAAACATGTGTTATTATTCTTTTTTACAGTATTAGACATTCTAATGGTATGGAGTGATATTGATTGTGATTTTTATTTGTATTTCCCTAATAATTAGTGTTGAGCACCTTTTCATATGTATGTTGGTCATTTATATATTTTCTTTGGAGAAATGTCTATTTAATCTCTTGCTCCTTTTTTGTAATTGAACTTTTTGTGTTATTTATTTTGTTATTGTTGAATTGTAGGAGTTATATATATATATATATTCTGGATATTAACCCCTTATTAGATATATGATTTGCAAATAGAGTTTTTTTCCTATTCCACGAGTTGCCTTTCAATACTACTGATAGTGTCCTTTGATGTACAGATGTTTTAATTTTGATGTAGTACAATTACTTTTACTTTGTCTATACTTTTGATATTGTATCAAAATCATTGCCAAATAATGCCATAAAACTTTTCTACCTTCTTTTTCGTTTCAGAGTTATATAGTTTTAGATCCTACATTTAAGTTTTTGATGCATTTTGATTAATTTTGACATATGCTGTAAAGAAAAGGTACAGCTTTATTCTTTACGTGGAGATATTCATTACCATTTGCGAGAAACATCATAGTGTTTTGGAAGAATATATCTATATTGTGCATGTGCATTTGTTGTTGTTCAGTCACTCGGTCATGTCTGACTCTTTATGACCCCATGGCTGCAGCACTCCCAGGCTTCCTTGTCCTTCACCATCTCCCAGAGTTAGCTCAAACTCATTTCCATTGAGTCAATGTTGCCATCCAACTATGTCATTCTCTGTTGCTCCCTTCTCCTCCTGCCCTCCATCTTCCCCAGCATCTGGGTCTTTCCCAATGAGCCTGCTCTTCTAATTTTCCAAGAAACATTTTTTTAAATGTATATGTTTCAACCAGTTAGATCACACAGTCAGAAAAAGATCAGAATCAGAGAATAAACTCATGAATCTTGGCTGCAGTGTTGTTTGGCCTACTTGTTCATTTGTTTGTTTTTTATTGTTGTTGTAGTTGTTATTTGTGTTACCTGTTCACCCCTTCCAGAAGAGAATTAACCAGCAATATGACATCTTAGAAAATATACTCTATACTCTGCTATTTTCTGGTCACCTAATTCATCTGTAGATACTCAACTGCTAAGTTCCTCCAATCACTTTACATACTTAGGATCTATTATCTCATTTTAAATGAACAGCAGAGAAATTGAAAATCATTTTTAAGTATACAACTTTGAATAACTGCTTTGCCTCATTTAATTTTGTAGTATAAACAATTGCTTTTTTTTTTTTTTAAGAAAGCTATTTAGATCATTACAGTCCAGATTATTTTTGGAAGACTTACATTATACTTTAGAAATCATTAAATACATTTAGACTTTCTGTTCTTCCAGTAATTTTTATTTTTTGAATTTATTGCCAATATAGTTAATAGCAGGAAACATTAGATTCAGGTAAACTAATTTTTAACACTAGTTTCCAGGGTTTATGATATCCATTTTCTTATTATTTTATAACCAAAAGGATTTTATGAAGCTTTGTTCTAAGTATTTTTCATGTAACTTATTTAATTTTAGAATATTTATGAAAATTTAGATACTATTACACACATGTTCTCTCTATATATACATATATATATATATATATATCTTTATATATCAATAAGTTAAAAAATTTAGAAATTTTGATTAATATCACATAGCTTGAGGATGGCACAACTAGGATACAGACCCAAACTGTTGGTCTATAGACATCTAACTCAAATGACTACACTATAATTTATTTCATGTGACTCAAATTCAGATTTAATTTATATAATGTCCTCAGTGATTGAGAACTAATTGAGTCTAATTGGTTGAAACGTATACACATTAAGCAGTTAGGTTTTCTTGGAAAATTAACTTCTTTTTAAATATATGCAAAATGGAGACATATTTCTTTCTAAAACACTATAGAAAAACCTGCTCTTAGAAAAATCACTCTTAAATAGCTTTAAAATTCTGAGCAGAAGCACAAGATGTTGATTCATCCCGCATATGAGTACTATTTTTACTTTCAAAGTTAAAATTTGTGATGGCAAATTGAGTTCATGTTTCAATTACCATTTGCAAGGCAAAATCATTATAATATATACAATATGAAAATATGTAACTCAAAGATCAAATATAAGACAAATATCTTTAGAAGAAGAGACAGATCAGAAATATAAGATGGCAAATGTGTTTGTCCCATGGGTTAGCTCACTGAGGTCTGATAGACACAAAAGTGGGTGGAATAAGTCAGGAATTTTGCTTTTGTAGAAAAAAAGCATTGGAATGTCCTCCAGTCAAGATGAAGTACTTGGATCAGAATCACAGATTACAACTGGTGACTAGATTTAGGCACCCTATGCTAAAGAATGGAAATTGAAAAAACTGCCAAATGCTACATGCAGCAATTGCAAGTGCTAAGTTGAAGAATGGTAGAAAGAAACATTTCTTTCTGGCTAAGTGACTAGATATGCTACATTATCCAGATTACCACAACACAGTAACTCCAAAAAATAGAACATTAATTTTTTTATTGAAGAAAGAAAAAATAACTATCAAAAACCAATGTACATCAATTAATTTCATGAAACATTCCTACAAATATTGTAAAAATTATTTAAAAATTTCAAATGATTTATCAATTAACATTTAAAGGTAGCATGAACTTATGAATTGAAATAATCATTACTATGAAAAGGACTTGGAAATCACAACATGAAATCATGAAATATATTTCACTGATAACAAAATATTTTTCAGAAAAATGTTTTGCACGTCTCTTGACTGAATGAAGTAAAAGAGAAAAATGGTAAACTGAAGATAAAAAATTTGGCCAGTACATGTGCAGAAAAATTCAGGCATACAATGGAGGATATAATAAAAACTCCAAACATTCATATAAAAAGTGTTTTGTTTTTTTTTTTAAAGTGGAGAGTATAGGAAAATAGTGGAGAAACTGCATTTGAATAAACTATTTCATTGTTTTCAAAATTGAGAGAAGACAATATGTGATTCTTAATAAAATGTGTATTTTTAATAATAAAGAGAAAAATAAATGTCATACCCTGAATATATTATACTGAGAAGTGCTGTACATTAAGAATAAATAATTCATAAAAATGCCTAGCAAAAAGGCATTTTAACAATAAAAAAGTGACCGACAATGGATATTTCATTTACAACAATGGATGACAGGGAAAGTGGGATTATATCTTCACCCTACTGAA
This sequence comes from Bos taurus, assembly GCF_002263795.3. NCBI lineage: Eukaryota > Metazoa > Chordata > Mammalia > Artiodactyla > Bovidae > Bos > Bos taurus. Next base: position 57,716,009 of record NC_037338.1, on the reverse strand, counting down.
AGAAAATAACTCTAACATATAATTTTATACCCAAGCATAATATTTTTTAAGACTGAGTACAATAAAAATATATTTCAGCAATAGACACACAGAATAACAAGAAATTTGATCACCCACAGAATCTAACTAAAATATTATTAAAGAAAAATAAAATACTAACAGAAAGAATAAGATTTAAGAAAATAATAAGTACATAACTGATATAATGTAGCAATAAATCTAATTAGCTATTTTAAAATTTTTATTTAAAATTATTGGATAATTAAATACTAACAAGAAGGGAGAAGTTTCTTCATATGAGGATTGGTTTGTCTTAAGATTACTAAAAGAAGGGAGGATAAAAGGATTCAATGAATGGATTTTCTTAGAAAAATTTTATATCTTAAGTATAAAACAGTATACCTTGAAGTTTCCAAACCAGCACAGAGCAAACAACCAAAAAGGAATACTCAAAAAAATATGTCAGTACTACATTTGTGGGGATGTATTGTGAAGAAAACACAATGAAATCATAAGAACCTTCTAGCATTTGGGGGGAACATATTATATATGATATTGATTTTGTCCTTCCTCTATAAACAACTAAAAAACTTACAATATATTTGAAACAGCATGTTTCAAATACTAAACAAAGGGCAAATTTTTTGAAAGAAAAAAAAATATATATATATATATGTTTCCCTGATAGCTCAGTTGGTAAAGAATCCACCTGCAAATCAGGAGACCATGGTTTGATCCCTGGGTCAGGAAGATCTGCTGGAGAAAGGATAGACTACCCACTCCAGCATTCTTGGGCTTCCTTTGTAGCTTAGGTGGTAAAAAATTGTAATGTTTTTCCTTTGAAGCATTTATCTAACTCCAAAATAGGGAGGAATAATGTAACTAGGAACAACCTTGCTGCTGAGCTGAAAAGTCAGACATCACAGTTTGTGGGGCCTAAAAGAGATGGAATGTAACAGAGGATACTACCTGAAAGGAGGCATCTAAACAGATACAGAACAAAACTAATTCTTTGAGGTCTATTGAATCTTTGGTTGAAAGGCTCAGTGACACTGACCAAGAGCAGGCAAAAAAAAACAACAAAACAGAACTACTGGAGTATCTTACATTATCATTACTGCACAATAATTTACTATACACTAAGGAAAAATCTTTTATAATCTCACAATTTCTATAAATCAGATATCTAAGGCTGACAAGACTGAATTACCCTTTGAGTGTCGGACAAGACTGAAGTCAAAGTGAAAGACATGGCTTCTTTTTTTATCAGGGTCTTTTTAAGCTCAGTGGTTTTATTTGTGTTTATATTACAAACTCTGCATTCTACCTCTCAGCCAAGGATCATTCTCAATATTAAAAAATACTCAGATTTTCCTTGATGTTATCATACTCAATCAACGGCATGAATGTTTGTTTTATTTCACACCAGAGACAGGCTCTCTATAACTTCTGCTTGAGTGACTAACAAGACTAATCTATTTATATCATTTAATGTTAGTCAGTTAGTTCAGTTGCTCAGTCGTGTCCAACTGTTTGCAACCCCATGAATTGCAGCATGCCAGGCCTCCCTGTCCATCACCAACTCCGGGAATTCACTCAAACTCATGTCCATGGAGTCGGTGATGCCACCAGCCATCTCATCCTCTGTCATCCCCTTTTCCTCCTGCCCTCAATCCCTCCCAGCATCAGTGTCTTTTCCAATGAGTCAACTCTTAACAGGAGGTAGCCAAAGTACTGGAGTTTCAGCTTTAGCATCATTCTTTCCAAAGAACACCCAGGGCTGATCTCCTTTAGAATGGACTGGTTGGATCTCCTTGCAGTCCAAGGGACTCTCAAGAGCCTTCTCCAACACCACAGTTCAAAAGCATCAATTCTTCAGCGCTCAGCTTTCTTCACAGTCCAACTCTCACGTCCATACATGACCACTGGAAACACCATAGCCTTGACTAGATGGACCTTTGTTGGCAAAGTATTGTCTCTGCTTTTCAATATGCTATCTAGGTTGGTCAAAACTTTCCTTCCAAGGAGTAATCGTCTTTTAATTTCATGGCTGCAGTACCATCTGCAGTGATTTTGGAGCCCCCCAAAATAAAAAGTCTGACACTGTTTCCACTGTTTCCCCATCTCTTTGCCATGAAGTGATGGGACCAGATGCCATGATCTTCGTTTTTGGAATGTTGAGCTTTAAGCCAATTTGTTCACTCTCCTCTTTCACTTTCATCAAGAGGCTTTTTAGTTCTTCTTCACTTTCTGCCATAATGGTGGTGTCATCTGCATATGTGAGGTGATTGATATTTCTCGTGGCAATCGTGATTCCAGCTTGTGCTTCTTCAGTCTAGTGTTTCTCATGATGTACTCTGCTTAGAAGTTAAATAAGCAGGGTGGCAATATACAGCCTTGACGTACTCCTTTTCCTATTTGGAACCAGTCTGTTGTTCCATGTCCAGTTCTAACTGTTGCTTCCTGACCTGCATACAGATTTCTCAAGAGACAAGTCAGGTGGTCTGGTATTCCCATCTCTTTCAGAATTTTCCACAGTTCGTTGTGATCCACAGAATCAAAAGCTTTGGCAAAGCCAGTAAAGCAGAAATTGATGTTTTTCTGGAACTCTCTTGCTTGTTCGATGATCCAGTGGATGTTGGCAATTTGATCTCTGGTTCCTCTGCCTTTTCTAAAACCAGCTTGAACATCGGGAAGTTCACAGTTCATGTATTGCTGAAGCCTGGATTAGAAAATTTTGAACATTACTTTACTAGCATGAGAAGAGTGCAATTGTGTGGTAGTTTGAGCATTCTTTGGCATTACTCTTCTTTGGGACTGGAATGAAAACTGACCTTTTCCAGTCCTGTGGCCAATGCTGAGTTTTCCAAATTGCTGGCATATTGAGTGCAGCATTTTCACAGCGTCATCTTTCAAGATTTGAAATAGCTCAACTGGAATCCCATCACCTCCACTGGCTTTGTTCGTAGTGATGCTTTCTAAGGCCCACTTGACTTCACATTCCAGGATGTCTGGCTCTAGGACAGTGATCACACCATCGTGATTATCTTGGTCATGAAGATCTTTTTTGTACAGTTCTGTGTATTCCTGCCACCTCTTCTTAATATCTTCTGCTTCTGTTAGGTCCATACCATTTCTGTCCTTTATCGAGTCCATCTTTGCATGAAATGTTCCCTTGGTATCTCTAATTTTCTTGAAGAGATCTCTAGTCTTTCCCATTCTGTTTTCTTCCTCTATTTCTTTGCATTGATCACTGAGGAAGGCTTTCTTATCTCTTCTTGCTAGTCTTTGGAACGCTGCATTCACATGCTTATATCTTTCCTTTTCTCCTTTGCTTTTTGCTTCTCTTCTTTTCACAGCTATTTGTAAGGCCTCCTCAGACAGCCATTTTGCTTCTGTGTATTTCTTTTCCATGGGGATGGTCTTGATCCCTGTCTCCTGTACAATGTCATGAACCTCAGTCCATATTTCATCAGGCACTCTATATATCAGATCTAGTCCCTTAAATCTATTTCTCACTTCCACTCTATAATCATAAAGGATTTGATTTAGGTCATACATGTATGGTCTAGTGGTTTTCCCTATATTTTTCAATTTAAGTCTGATTTTGGCAATAAGGAGCTCATGATGTGAGCCACAGTCAGCTCCCGGTCTTGTTTTTGCTGACTGTATAGAGCTTATCTGTCTTTGGCTGCAAAGAATATAATCAATATGATTTCGATTTTGACTATCTGGTGATGTCCATGTGTAGAGTCTTCACTTGTGTTGTTGGAAGTGGGTGTTTGCTATGATCAGTGCAATCATTCTGTATTCCAACGCCAAATTTGTCTGTTACTCCAGGTGTTTGTTGACTTCCTACTTCTGCATTCCAGTCCCCTATAATGAAAAGGACATCGTTTTGGGGTGTTAGTTCTAAAAGGTCTTGTAGGTCATCATAGAACCGTTCAACTTGAGTTTCTTCAGCATTACTGGTTGGGGCATAGACTTGGACTACTGTGGTATTGAGGGTTTGCCTTGGAAATGAACAGAGATCATTCTGTCGTTTTTGAGATTGCATCCAAGTACTGCATTTCAGACTCTTTTTTTGACTAGGATGGCTACACTATTTCTTCTAAGGGATTCTTGCCCACAGTAGTAGATATAATGGTCATCGGAGTTAAATTCACCCATTCCAGTCCATTTTAGTTCACAGATTCCTAGAATGTCGACATTCACTCTTGCCATCTCCTATTTGACCACTTCCAGTTTGCCTTGATTCATGGACCTAACATTCCAGGCCTTTGACTGTGTGGATAACAATAAACTGTGGAAAATTCTGAAAGAGATGGGAATACCAGACCACCTGACCTGCCTCTTGAGAAACCTGTGTGCAGGCCAGGAAGCAACAGTTAGAACTGCACATGGAACAACAGACTGGTTCCAAATAGGAAAAGGAGTACGTCAAGGCTCCATATTGTAACCCAGCTTATTTAACTTCTATGCAGAGTACATCATGAGAAACCTTGGGCTGGAAGAAGCACAAGCTGGAATCAAGATTGCTGGGAGAAATATCAATAACCTCAGCTATGCAGATGACACCACCCTTATGGCAGAATGTGAAGAGGAACTAAAAATCCTCTTGATGTAACTGAAAGTGGAGAGTGAAAAAGTTGGCTTAAAGCTCAACATTCAGAAAATGAAGATCATGGCATCTGATCCCATCACTTCATGGGAAATAGATGGGGAAACAGTGGAAACAGTGTCAGACTTTATTTTTTGGGGCTCCAAAATCACTATAGATGGTGACTGCAGCCATGAAATTAAAAGACGCTTACTCCTTGGAAGGAAAGTTATGACCAACCTAGATAGCATATTCAAAAGCAGAGACATTACTTTGCCAACAAAGGTCCGTCTAGTCAAGGCTATGGTGTTTCCAGTGGTCATGTATGGACGTGAGAGTTGGACTGTGAAGAAGACTGAGCGCCGAAGAATTGATGCTTCTGAACTGTGGTGTTGGAGAAGACTCTTGAGAGTCCCTTGGACTGCAACGAGGTCCAGCCAGTCCATTCTGAAGGAGATCAGCCCTGGGATTTCTTTGGAAGGAACGATGCTAAAGCTGAAACTCCAGTACTTTGGCCACCTCATGTGAAGCGTTGACTCATTGGAAAAGACACTGATGCTAGGAGGGTTTGGGGGCAGGAGGAAAAGGGGATGGCAGAGGATGAGATGGCTGGATGGCATCAGTGACTCAATGGACGTGAGTTTGAGTGAACTCCGGGAGTTGGTGATGGACAGGGAGGCCTGGCGTGCTGCAATTCATGGGATCACAAAGAGGTAGAACACGACTGAGCACTTATCTGAACTGTACTGAACTAAATGGGCTAGTGGTTTTCCCTATCTTCTTCAATTTAAATCTGAATTTGGCAATAAGGAGTTCATGATCTGAGCCACAGTCAGCTCCTGGTCTTGTTTTTTGACTGTATAGAGCTTCTCCATCTTTGGCTGCAAAGAATATAATCAATCTGATTTTGATGTTGGCCATCTGGTGATGTCCATGTGTAGAGTCTTCTCTTGTATTGTTGGAAGAACATGTTTGCTATGACCAGTGTGTTCTCTTGGCAAAACCCTATCAGCCTTTGCCTGCTTACTTCCGTATTCCAAGGCCAAATTTGCCTGTTACCCTAAGTGTTTCTTTACTTTCTACTTTTTCATTCCAGTCCCCTATAATGAAAAGGACATCTTTTTGGGGTGTTAGTTCTAAAAGGTCTTGTAGGTCGTCATAGAACCATTCAACTTGAGCTTCTTCAGTGTTACTGGTTGGGGCATATGCAGAGAGCGAGCTCTGCCCATGGCAAAGGTCATGAGGAAGGAGGCTTGGCATACGCAAAGGCGGGATCAAGCCTCAGGAAATTCTCGAGCATCTCCCTGGAAATTCTCAAGCATCTACCCCCAAAACCAGAGTCTGCCTACTTTCTGCTTTGTGCTTTCACCTACACCTCAGACTTTACAGGGGGCTGTCCCCCACTACCTCTCTCTGAAACAAGAGTTAGCTTATAGCTCCAGTTAATAATTCCTGGGTGTGACAGTGTTTCAACCTACAAACTCCTTTGGAAGTCCTCTAGCCTGCCTGAATAGGTTTTTGCGGCCACATGTGATTGCTCAGAGCCTCCCAACTGTGAGAGGCATGAGATGTTCTAAACTGTCTAAATACAGATTCCTTTGATTGATTAGAAATTGTATTGGTGAAGGGTTTTTCACTTGTTGGGCCAATGTTTGCTGCTAAGTTTCCATATCCCTTACCTGCTGTGTCCCTGGCAGTGTACTGATTAATATAATTGGTGTAAGTAGTAGCTTTAATGTTTGTAACCTGGGACCCTTGAGTTAATTCTTTTTCTTGTTATAGCCCACCATACCTTTGCTCTGTCGGAATGCAACTTTATCAAATGCTTTTGGAGGGTGGCTCCTGACCAATCACCTTTAAAGAAAAATAAGTTTTCTGAAGAAAGGGTCTTAAAATGTTAACAGGCCTCTGGGCCAGAAGATGATACAAATCACCTAAGCTTTTGCATATGATAAGTTTGCAGGAAGAAAGCCTGGCTTGCTGCATGACTCTACCCCTTCCCCCATTATCCTCTATGCATAACTTAAGGTATAAAAACTACTTTGGAAAATAAAGTGCAGGCCTTGTTCACCAAAACTTGGTCTCACCATGTCGTTCTTTATCTTCTGGCTGAATTATTCAGCCTCTTTTCTCCACTGAATTTCCTCACTGAGCTATCCTTATTTCAGCCTCTTTTCTCCACTGAATTTCCTCACTGAGCTATCCTTATTCTATTACTCTTTATATCCTTAATTAACGTTTAATTAAGCAGTTGTTTCCTGATCCTCACCAACGCCATCCTCGCTTCGAATTCCCTGGATCCACTGGGGCTGGACCCCGGCAGGCATAGACTTGGGATACTGTGATATTGAATGGTTTGCCTTGGAAATGAACAGAGATCATTCTGTTGTTTTTGAGATGGCATCCAAGTACTGCATTTCAGCCTGTTTTGTTGACCATGATGGTTACTCCATTTCTACTAAGGGATTCTTGCCCACAGTAGTAGATATAAAGGTCATCAGACTTAAGTTCACCCATTCCAATCCATTTTAGTTCGCTGATTCCTAGAATGTCGACGTTCACTCTTGCCATCTCCTGTTTGCGCACTTCCAATTTGCCTTGATTCATGCACCTAAGATTCCAGGTTCCTATGCAATATTGCTCTTTACAGCATCAGACCTTGTTTCTATCACCAGTCACATCCAAAACTGGGTATTGTTTTTTCTTTAGCTTCATCCCTTCATTCTTTCTGGAGTTATTTCTCCACTGATCTCCAGTAACATATTGGGCACCTACCAACACAGGGAGTTCCTCTTTCAGTAACCTATCATTTTGCCTTTTCCTACTGTTCATGGGGTTCTCAAGACAAGAATCCTGAAGTGCTTTTCCACTTCCTTCTCCAGTGGACCACATTCTGTCAGACCTGTCCACCATGACCCTCCCATCATGGGTGGCCCTACATGGCATGGCTTAATTTCAATGAGTTAGACAAGGCTGTGGTCTGTGTAATTAGACTGACTAGTTTTCTGTGATTATGGTTTCAGTGTGTCTGCCCTCTAATGCCCTCTCTCAACACCTACCATCTTACTTGAGTTTCTCTTACCTTGGACGAGGGGTATCTCCTCATGCCGCCCCTCCTGACCTTGAATGTGGAGTAGCTCCTCTCGGCCCTCTTGCACCCATGTAGCCACTCTCCTTGGAAGTGGGGTAACTCAACCCGGCCACCGCCCCGGCCTCGGGCGTAGAGTAGATCCTCCATTTGAATGGAGAGTTCCAAAGAACAGCAAGGAGAGATAAGAAAGCATTCCTCAGTGATGAATGCAAAGAAATAGAGGAAAACATTAGAATGGGAAAAACTAGATATCTCTTCATGAAACTTATAGATATCAAGGGAACATTTCATGCAAAGATGGGCTTGATAAAGGACAGAAATGGTTGAGTTAATAGAAGCAGAAAATATTAAGAAGAGGTGGCAAGAATACACAGAAGAACTGTACAAAAAAGATCTTCATGACCAAGATAGTCACAATGGTGTGATCACTGACCCAGAGCCAGACATCCTGGAATGTGAAGTCAAGTGGGCCTTAGAGAACATCACTACAAACAAAGCTAGGGGAGGTGATAGAATTCCAGTTGAGCTATTCCAAATCCTGACAGATGATGCTGTGAAAGTGCTGCACTCAATATGCCAGCAAATTTGGAAAACTCAGCAGTGGCCACAGGACTGGAAAAGGTCAGTTTTCACTCCAACCCCAAAGAAAGGCAATGCCAAAGAAAGCTCAAATTACCACACAATTGCACTCATCTTACACGCTAGTAAAGTAATGCTCAGAATTCTCCAAGCCAGGCTTCAGCAATACATGAACTGTAAACTTCCCGATGTTCAAGCTGGTTTTAGAAAAGGCAGAGAAACCAGAGGTCAAATTGCCAACATCTGCTGAATCATGAAAAAAGCAAGAGAGTTCCAGAAAAACATCTATCTCTTCTTTATTGACTATGCCAAAGCCTTTGACTGTGTGGTTCATAATAAACTGTGGAAAATTCTGAAAGAGATGGGAATACCAGACCACCTGACCTGCCTCTTGAGAAACCTATATGCGTCAGAAAGCAACAGCTACAACAGGACATGAAACAACAGACTGGTTCCAAATAGGAAAAGAAGTATGTCAAGATTGTATATTTTCACCCTGTTTATTTAACTTCTATGCAGAGTACATCATGAGAAATGCTGGGCTGGATGAAGCAAAGCTGGAATCAAGATTGCCGGCAGAAATATCAAAACCTCAGATATGCAGAGGACACCACCCTTATGGCAGAAAGTGAAGAGGAACTAAAAAGCCTCTTGATAAAAGTGAAAGCGGAGAGGGATAAAGCTGGCTTAAAGCTCAACATTTACAAAACGAAGATTATGGTATCTGGTCCCATCACTTCATGGGAAATAGATGGGGAAACAGTGGAAACAGTGTCAGACTTTATTTTTTGGGGCTCTAAAATCACTATAGATGGTGACTGTAGCCATGAAATTAAAAGACACTTACTCCTTGGAAGGAAAGTTATGACCAACCTAGATAGCATATTCAAAAGCAGAGACATTACTTTGCCAAGAGTGGTCCACCTAGTCAAGGCTATGGTTTATCCAGTGGTCATGTATGGATGTGAGAGTTGGACTGTGAAGAACGCTGAGTGCCGAAGAATTGATGCTTTTGAACTGTGGTGTTGGAGAAGACTCTTGAGAGTCCCTTGGACTGCAAGGAGATCCAACCAGTCCATTCTGCAGGAGATCAGCCCTGGGATTTCTTTGGAAGGAAGGATGCCGAAGCTGAAACTCCAGTACTTTGGCCACCTCATGCAAAGAGTTGACTCATTGGTAAAAACTCTGATATTGGGATGGATTGCGGGTAGGAGGAAAAGGGGACAACAGAGGATGAGATGGCTGGATGGCATCACTGACTTGATGGATGTGAGTTTGAGTGAACTTTGGGAGTTGTTGATGGACAGGGAAGCCTGGCGTGCTGCAATTCATGGGGTCACAAAGAGTCAGACATGACTGAGCAACTGAACTGAACTGAAATAATAATTGGCCTCAAAAAATTTAAAGGTAACTTTTATTAGGCTAGTGAATATATATATATATATATATATATATATATATATATATGACTCAATGATAAAATCAAAGTGGAAATTTTAAAAATTGCCTCAAGACAGTTGGCATTGAAAATACAACCATACAAAACCTATAGGGTGCAGCAAAAACATTCCTAAAAGGGAAGTTGATAGCAGTACAGGAACTCCTCATAAAAACAAGAGTAACCCAAAGTAAACAAACTAACCAACCTCCAAAAAGAATTAGAATAAGAAAAATGAGCATAACCTAAATTTGGCAGAAGAAAAGAAACAATAAATGTCAGAGAATACATAAATACATGTACATATATGTGCTGCATGCATGTTCAGTCACGACCAGCTCTTGGCAACCCTACAGACTATAGACTGCCAAGTCCTCTGTTCATGGAATTTTCCAGACAAGAATACTGGAGGAGGTTGCCATTTCCCACTCCAGGGGATCTTTGTGTCCCAAGGATCAAACCCAAGTTTCCTACATCTCCTGATTTGACAGGCAGATTCTTTACCACTGAACCACCTGGGAAGCTCATACATAGATACTATAATGATTAAAATATAGGGGGAAAAATAAATGAAAACCAAAGGTTGTTTTTTTTTTTTTTCCAAGAATAAGCATAAACTTCTGACTAGGCTCACAAAGAATGAAAGAGAAAGGATCCAAATAAATAAGAAATTAAGGAAGAAAATAACACTGATATTTCATAAAAACAACCAAATAAAAAAATCATAAAATGTACTATGAACAGTTATATGCCAACAAATAGACTACCTGGAAGAAGTGGAAATTTTTCTAGAAACATAAAGAATGCCATAATCAAATTAAGAAGAAACAGATAATTTGAACAGACCAATCCCTAGGAGCAAAATAGAATAGCAAAATATCTATTCCATTTTTATTTTTTAATTTAATTTATTTATTTTTAATTTGAGGATGATTGCTTTATAACATTGCATTGGTTTTTGCCATACATCAACATGAATCAGCCATAGGTATACCTATGTCCCCTCCCTGTTGAAACTCCCTCTCATCTTCCATTCCATCCCACCCATCTATGTTGTTACAGAGCCCCAGTTTAAACTCCCTGAGTCATACAGCAAATTCCCATTGGCTATTTAATTTATGTATGGTGGTGTATATGTTTAAATGCTAGTCTTTAAAACTGTCCCACCCTTTCTTTCCTTCTATGTGTCCACAAGTCTGTTCTCTATGTCTACATCACCATTGCTGCCCTACAAATTGGTTTATCAGTGCCATCTTTCTAGATTCCATATATATATCTCAATATATATTAGTTTTTCTCCTTTTGAGTTACTTCATTCTATATATTCTCTAGATTCATCTTCCTCATTAGAACTGATACAAATGTGTTCCTTTTATGGGTGTGTAATACTTTATTGTATATATGTGCAACTTCTTTATCCATCCATCTGTTGACGAACATGTAAGTTACTTCCATGTCCCATCTATGGTAAATAGTGATGGAGTGAACATTCGGATACATTTTTCTTTTTCAATTATGGTTTCCTCAAGGTATACAGTATATGCCCAGTAGTAGGCTTGTTAAGTGGTATAGTAGTTTTATTCCTAGTTTTTTAAAGGAATATCCATACTGTTCTCCATAATGACTGCATCACATTGCATTCCCATTAATGATGCAAGAGGTTTCCCTTTTCTCCACACACTCTTCAGCATTTATTGCTTGTATATTTTTTGATGATGGCCATTCTGATCAGCTTTTAATCTAAAGATTTCTCTTGATGCATTTTGTTACAAATAGCTATTAAAGAACTTAACTTCCTTGAGTTTCTGTCTTGGTTTTGGAAAATTAAATATTAATGCCTCAGTTCAACATATTCTTGATCTTTTGTATTTCCTGCAAATTATCTGCTGGACTCAGAGGTTCCAGTTCAGGTTAAATCTCTGTTTCAACGTACTATAATGTATGGTGTATTTTTTCATTAGGAGATTCATATCCCTTGTTTTTGAACTGTGATGTTGGACAAGACTCCTGAGAGTCCCTTGGACTTCAAGGAGATTAAAACAGTCAATCCTTAAGGGAGTCAGTCCTCAATAATCATTGAAAGGACTGATGCTGAAACTGAAGCTCCAATACTTTGGTCACATGATGCGAAGAACTGACTCATTGGAAAAGGCCCTTATGCTGGGAAAGATTGAAGGCAGGAGGAGAAGGGTACAACAGAGGATGAGATGGTTGGATGGCATCACCAACTCTATGGACATGAGTTTGACCAAACTCCGGGAGTTGATGATGGACAGGGAAGTGTGGCACAATGCAGTCCATGGAGTCTCAAAGAGTTGGACACAACTGAGCAACTGAACTGAACTGAGCCCCTGGTTGTCTCTTTGTGATTTTTAGCAGTCATTGAGACTAAATGTTCAGATTTATGAATCTTTGGATATTTAAACACAATAATAAGCTAATTCTAGCATATTATGTTATTTATTAACTTTAATACTTTTATATGGAGATACTTTCCATCAGATTTTATTTGGATAAACAGTAATAGAGTTTATTTAGGAAAGCTGCATAAGTGGTGACAAATTTTTAAATATTATTATTAATTTATGGATTTTAACATCTTGCTGGGCTGTGTTATGTTGCAATTCTTATCTTTATTTAATCTTAAAATATCCCTCAATAGCCAGTATGGGTTTCTGCAAATTGTCTCCTGAGATCTTTTGGCAGACCCTAGTAGTCTTACTGGTTTTCAAGGTATTTGCTATGCCAATTCTGGTAAAGACTTACCTTGTAAATTTCTTGGTCAAGAACTAGAATCAATCATTTATTTAAGAACTCCTGGTTCTTTTTTGGGGGGAATGGTAATTCGTGCTCACAATATGGGTGCTGGGGAGGCTAATTGTTACCAGACTGGTAATTTTTTAGGGATTTTTAGGGAACAGAATTAGGATTTTAAAAATAAAGTAACCCTGATGAATTCATGCTGAACTTCCAACTCAAAGTTAAGACTATTAAGTTCTATTCTACCCCATTTTTATTACATATCTTTCTTTTTTCCCACACTGAGGATAATGACTTTCAAAGACATAGGAGATAACAGAATTAGAATAACCCATAATTACCAATTTTATTAATCCCACATTGAGCATTCCACAACTTCAGAAGAATACTACCACCAGTAGGGCTATTCAAAACAGTATAAACATTTCTGCATGTATTTTCCTTATTCTTCCATTTTTAAAATAGTTGAACTATATCTACACTGCCAGCACTTTAAGCATACACCGATTACACTCTGTACTTTCTCCCTTTAAATTTCATTTGGTGTTCACGTTTATAAATAACTACACATTTAATTTTCATCTCCAGTTCAGGTTACCTAGAACATGTTCTGTAAAATGATTCTTAAAGAGCAATTCATTAAAACAACCTTTCAAGAATTCTTGCCCAATGATAAAGTGTGCACCATTTATATTTGAAAATCAGTTTTTCAAGATTGTCAAATCCTGGTCTCACATTTTATTTGGGTATTTTAACTGTCTGACTCCATTTACTTCTAGCCAAAGAATTGCTGTTGAAAGATAATCTTATTTTCTTATTCCTTATTTATTGTTACATATATATATATTCCTTATATATTCCAAGATGCCTGAAAACATTTTCTAAAGCCCAGCAGTTTTACTAGATTTTGTTTTGTTATTAGTTTTTCTGTATATGATTTTTGATTTTTAATATGTGTTTCATGTATTTTCCTCTTAATTTCAGGAAAGCATTCTTGAAATAAAAATTTTAAAAAATATTTTGACGGGTTCCAAATCATGAAAGGGGTACATCAAGGCTGTATATTGTCACCCTGATTATTTAAATTATATGCAGAGTACATCATGAGAAATGCCAGGCTGGATGAAGCACAAGCTGGAATCAAGATTGCTGGGAGAAATATCAATAACCTCAGATATGCAGATGACACCATCCTTATGGAAGAAAGTGAAGAAGAACTGAAAACCTTCTTGATAAAAGTGAAAGAGGAGAGTGAAAAAGCTGGCTTAAAGCTCAACATTCAGAAAACTGAGATCATGGTATACAGTCCCATCACTTCATGGCAAAAAGATGGGGAATCAATGGAAACAGTGGGAAACTTTATTTTGGAGGGCTCCAAAATCACTGCAGAATGTGACTGCAGCCATGAATGTAAAAGACGCTTGCTCTTTGAAAGAAAAGCTATGACAAACCTAGACAACATATTAAAAAACAGAGACATTACTTTGCCAACAAAGGTCCGTCTAGTCAAAGCTATTGTTTTTTCAATAGTCATGTATGGATATGAGAGTTAGACTATAAAGAAAGCTGAGCTCCAGAGAATAGGTGCTTTTGAACGGTGGTGTTGGAGAAGACTCTTGAGAGTCCCTTGGACTGCAAGTATATCCAACCAGTCCATTCTAAAGGAATTCAGTCCTGAATATTCATTGGAAGGACTGATGTTGAGGCTGAAACTCCAATACTTTGGACAACTGATGTGAAGAACTAACTCATTTGAAAAGACCCTGATGCTGGGAAAGATTGAAGGCAGGAGAAGGGGATGACAGAGGATGAAATGGTTGGATGGCATCACCAACTTGATGGACATGAATTTGAGTAAACTCCAGGAGTTGGTGAGGGATAGGAAAACATGGCGTGCTGCAGTCCATGGGATAGCAAAGAGCTGGAATGACTGAGCGACTGAACTGAACTGATTTTATTCCTCTGGTTTGGTCTTTTCCTTTAGTAACTATTCTGATCTATGTGATGGATATTTTTGTCTATATAGGAGGACACACTGTAGAATATTTTTCAAACTTCTCAGAGCCACCTCATTTGCTGTTTCTACACATCTTTTTCAAACACACATGATTCTATATGGTTCAAGCTTAGAACTTATTGCTGGTCCCTTGCATTAAAACAAAATTTGATTCAGCAAGATACCTAACAGGTCCAGCTGCCATTCTCAAATAAATGCCCTGTGCATTTTGCATTGTAAGTTTTGATTACTGGAAAGGAGGACTTTTATGGCTTCTCTTGTTTTTAGGTTTTGCTCACTTCTGTTATGTCCCATTTTCTCTTGTGCAGATGTTGATCGTGTACCCACCCACTTACAGTTACTGGTTCAGGAGGACATCTTGTTATCTAATTTGACATAAATGGTACTTGTGAGTTTTGATGTTGCTATCTACTTGCTTTGTGTTTTATATGGGAATTATGGGAAATTAGACTGAGCTAGCACCAAAACAGACCATTGTTACCATACAGCTTTCAAATTACAGCTTTAGAAAACAGAAAAAGAAGAATACTACTTTCTCCTTTAAGAGAGCATTGAAACTATGATAAAAATCTTCTTTAGTCAAGAAGAGTACAAGAAAAAGAAAATTATATCCTAATGTCACATAAAGTATAAAAAACACATATAAACTATTCAGATCAGATCAGATCAGTTGCTCAGTCATGTCCGACTCTTTGTGACCCCATGAATCGCAGCACGCCAGGCCTCCCTGTCTATCAACAACTCCCAAAGTTCACTGAGACTCACGTCCATCGAGTGAGTGATGCCATCCAGCCATCTCATCCTCTGTCGTTCCCTTCTCCTCCTGCCACCAATCCCTCCCAGCATAAGAGTCTTTTCCAATGAGTCAACTCTTCGCATGGGGTGGTCAAAGTACTGGAGTTTCAGCTTTAGCATCATTCCTTCCAAAGAAATCCCAGGGCTGATCTCCTTCAGAATGGACTGGTTGGATCTCCTTGCAGTCCAAGGGACTCTCAAGAGTCTTCTCCAACAACACACTTCAAAAGCATCAATTCTTCAGCGCTCAGCCTTCTTAACAGTCCAACTCTCACATCCATACATGACCACTGGAAAAACCATAGCCTTGACTAGCCGGACCTTTGTTGGCAAAGTAATGTCTCTGCTTTTGAATATGCTATCTAGGTTGGTCATAACTTTCCTTCCAAGGAGTAAGCGTCTTTTAATTTCATGGCTGCAGTCACCATCTGCAGTGATTTTGGAGCCCAGAAAAATAAAGTTAACACTGTTTCCATTGTTTCCTCATCTATTTGCCATGAAGTGATGGGACCAGATGCCATGATCTTTGTTTTCTGAATGTTGAGCTTTAAGCCAACTTTTTCACTCTCCACTCTCACTTTCATCAAGAGGCTTTTTAATTGCTCTTCACTTTCTGCCATAAGAGTGGTGTCATCTGCATATCTGAGGTTATTGATATTTCTCCTAGCAATCTTGATTCCAGCTTGTGTTTCTTCCAGTCCAGCATTTCTCATGATGTACTCTGCATATAAGTTAAATAAACAGGGTGACAATATACAGCCTTGATGAACTCCTTTTCCTATTTGGAACCAGTCTGTTGTTCCATGTCCAGTTCTAACTGTTGCTTCCTGACCTGCATACAAATTTCTCAAGAGGCAGATCAAGTGGTCTGGTATTCCCATCTCTTTCAGAATTTTCCACAATTTATTGTGATCCACACAGTAGATATTAATGAATTTAATGTCAGAAAAATCTTAAAACTATAAGATTCAAAGAAAGCAATAATTATACACCACAGTGTATGTAGAAAAGACACCTGAAAATATTCAAAATTCATTCTTTAAGGAAATATTCAGCAAAGTAATTTTAGAAGGGAACATCGTTAGCTTCTTTAATTTCTTTTTTTTTTTTTTTTTTTTTTTACAGGTTTTCCATGACCTAAAGAGAATATTCAAGTCAAAAGAGAGAAATTTAATAAAGAAGTAACAGAAAATCCAAAAACCCAGTTAGGTGAAAGTGTTCAATTTTACTAATTGTTTAAGAACAATAAATTATTTTTATAATGGACATCACTTTACATGCTGATTCAATAATTGGCAAATGTCGAAAAGTCTGACAATATAATTTTGGAAACTATGTCATGAGCAAGGAGCACTCATGATTTTTTGAGAGATATTTAACAAAATATAATACAATCTAAGATGATCAAACTCTGTAATTCAGGAATTCCCTTTATTACTTCTTAGAAAATTACACTTATGTGCACAGAGAAAGTTGCAATTTGCAGAATTATGCCTGTAGACATGAAATTAGATTCCAGATATATAAATAATAGCTTATCTGCAAAACGATAATACACCATTTATGATTAACTATTTAGCAAAATACACACCAAAATCATAAACTTTGAATTTATGGTAGAAGTTAACTTTCAGATAAGAAAGAAGGAAATGAGATTAGGCAGAAAATTATGGGGACCTCAATTATCTCTGCCACATTTTAATTCTTAGAAGACCTGCAATAAATATCACATAACAACAAGTGTTGGTAGAGCCAAGAATGTAAAGGAGTAGTTGTTATGTTATTCATTAATCTTTACTACATCATTTGAAATATTTCACAATAAAGAATTTTTATTTTAATAAAAATGTTTATTTGTATGAATGTTATATATACTCAGGGGGTGGAGTAAGGTATCTTCCAGAAAATGGTGCTTGTAAACATTTGCACTGACAGATTGCTATTTTGGAGAAATCCTAGTGGATAGCTACTTCAATGCCAAAAATAGCACTAGCAGATGTATCTACAGCTGGACCAAAAAAGCTACACATGTGGTACAGTCACATTTGGCAATGAGAAAGAACTTTGGAGTCTGCATTGGCTCCCTTTTCTGTTTGTTTATTTTAATTCTTTTTTTTTTTTTTTTCTGTTTGGTTAACAAGGCAGAGAAACCTAGAGTCCTCTCCCAATATGGAGCATGTACAGAGAAGACAGCAATGAGAGTGAGGAGGCAAGTTTGTCTCTTAATATTGCTTCAACTCATAGTTATTTGAACTTTTAAGTCATAGTACTTGACACTCTTTCCAACAGCTAATAAATAATAATGTTTCCTATAGAAAATACTAACAGATTCTGTTTTAAGCATTCTTTTCCTAAGAAATTCCAAACTTGTGGGTGAGAGGAATCTTTATACACACATTTAAAATAACAATATCATTCTTAAAGAAGAAATTGGAAAGACTTTTTGCTTTCAAGAGAAACACAGCATACATCAAAATACAAAGAAAACAATAATTAGGAAATTTAAATTAAAAATAAACATAAACTAAATAATGATTGGCCTCAAAACATTTAACAGTAACATATTAGGCTAGTGAAAGTATATATATATACATATATATATATATATATAGTGCATTTCACATTGTTCCACAACACAATTTTTTTTTAATTAAAAAAAAAAAAGAGAACTGTAAGTAAACATTTGCAAGACATTTTTTTCTTTACTAAAGAAAATAAAAGTGATACACAAAGTTTAAGAGAAATTGTCTGAAGATACAGGGAATGAGTTGAGGCCTACAGTAGACTATTTTATACTTATGGAACAAAACAGAAATGAATTTGAGTACAAAATTCCTAAGAGGCCACAACCTGCTTTGGTAGCATAGAGGTGAACATAGCTGCTTTCCATAAAAGGACACAACAGTGAACAATGTTCACTTATGAATAATAATTTAAACAGTGGTAAATTTATACCTCCATCCACAGCCAATTCTCTTTTTTTTTATTTTATTTTTTAACTTTACAATATTGTATTGGTTTTGCCATATATCAACATGAATCCCCCACAGGTATATACGTGTTCCCCATCCTGAATCCTCTTCCCTCCTCCCTCCCCATACCATCCCTCTGGGTCGTCCCAGTGCACCAGCCCCAAGCATCCAGTATCATGCATGGAACCTGGACTGGTGACTCGTTTCAAATATGATATTATACATGTTTCAATGCCATTCTCCCAAATCATCCCACCCTCTCCCTCTCCCACAGAGTCCAAAAGACTGTTCCATACATCAGTGTCTCTTTTGCACAGCCAATTGTGGTATCCTTTTCAAAGATCGGGCAGGAAAGGTATTTGGAGTGTTGTTGGAATGAAGGTGGTTGTTGGAAGCTGGTGTGACTAAAGCCTTATTACATACTTTCATGGTCACCTAACTATGGATACTAGGTTGCAACCTATCTGAAACAAGGATTTGTATCTATTTAAACAGATGTATTCCTTGGTGACTTAGCAGTAAAGAATCCGCTTGCCAGTGCAGAAGACATGGGTTCGATCCCTGGGTTGGGAAGATCCCCTGCAGAAGGAAATGGTAATCCACTGCAATATTCTTGCCTGGGAAATCCCATGGACAGAGGAGTCTGGTGGGCTACAGTCCATGGGGTCACAAAAAGTCAGACATAACTTAGTGAGTAAACAACAACAACAACATCCTCAATGCCAGGAAATATCCTGGCACTTGCATGAGTTCATTAAATATTTACCCAAAGAAAAATGCAGCAATGGGAGTGCAAAATGGCACCTAAAATCAAAGCAAAGAATAAGATAGCCGTGGCTTCTTGAAACTTATATTAAGAGTGAGTGTCCTTAGAATGAGTTTCCATGGAGTAGATTGCATCCTCTATAGAGTAGCACTGCTTTGGGGATCATTTGAAGTGATTCTTTTCTCTTAGGTTGATTTCTAGCATTATTTTTCATGGAGCAATCCATACTTCACTCACCCTGCCTCATTAGGGTAACTTCACCTACAGCTTTTGGGTAAGATTCTTCAAATTTTATTATTTCTCCCTGCTACTTTCCATGGTGTTTCTGCCAGAGGAAAATCTCAAAATTTCCCTTCCCCAATCCTGTGATCTAGAACAAACGATAGCCCTCACTTTCTACTCCAGAGATAAAAATGGCTTTACATCTTCTGATTTTTCTAGGAAACAGTGCCTGTGCCTAACTATTCCAGAAAATTCTTTTCAAATTATATGAATAGTTATCTTTATCTGGATCAAAATAGGATAATAACTACTGATACCTGCCTCCCTCTGTGAGCTTCTGGGTACTCTTTTTTTCTCCAAAGATGTTTTAGAGTGGATGCTTATTTTCATTTCTTTTTTTCCTCTCTGTTTTTCTTGGATGACATCACCAACTCAATGGACAGGAGTTTGAATAAACTCTGGGTGTTGGTGATGAACAGGGAGGCCTGGAGTACTGCAGTCCATGGGGTGTCAAAGAGTTGGATGACTGAGGGACTGAACTGAACTGATTTTTCTTGGCACATAGTTCAAGTGTAAATGAATATCCCTCAACTATTGGAAATTTTCCTAAATAGTTTATTTTTTAATTTCCTCCACTCTCTTCTGTTTCTTTTGGTTAGAATTCCTATTGTTGAATAGATATTGAATTCTGATGTTGATAGATATTGAATTCCTAAGACAAATGCTCCAGTTTCTTAACACTTTTTTTTTTTAACACACACACACACACACACACACACACACATATTTTAATTTCTAGAGGTTTTTTTTCGGTTTGTGAATTTTCCTTCTTTGTAATGCCTATTCATGTTTCATGGATGAACATCTTCACTTGTTTTTTGAGAACATTATAGTATGTGTAATATATTTTCTTCTACTCATTGCATTGTTTCTTTTCTTCTTGATTTCCTTTTATTCTCTTTGTTTTTGGTTTCTGTTCCCTGCTGCTGTAACTCAAAGATGTGGGGTTCAGTGGCCCATGCATATTTCCCTAATCCTGTTGTCAAACCCAAGTTCACATGTAGGATGCACAGTGACACCGGAAAAACCCAAACATTAGAGTTTTGAAAAGAGAAAAGTTTGTTAATCAAGGAGGCACCAACACAGACAATGGGAGACCTACACTTGTCTCAAATCCATCTCGTTGGCTGGCTAGGGTGTAAGATTTTTAAAGGCCAAAGAGCAAGAATAGGGAGGAATGGTCTCTGTGAGGCCAGCTTCCCCATAGGATCTCAGTAGCAGACATTTTGGCACCACCTTGTGACTTAGTTCGTCCCTAATGGTCGTGATTATGCTCTAAGTTCTTACTAAACAGGCTCATTAAGGTCTGGAGATCCTTTAACTTCCCTCCAGGAGAGGGCAGAAGCAATAGTGGAAGCATTTGATCATTTATTTAGGGACTATATGATGGTTTAGGAGTTTAAAGTTCTCAACTGACACTCCAGAGGTCATTAATTAAGTCTGTTCAAGGGAAGCTGATTGAAGCCTTAGAATATTATCTCAGTAGTTTAGGGTTATGAATCAAGGTACTGGTTTAGATAACAATCATGTAAAATATTATGATGGGCTTAATCTTAGATCAGATCAGATCAGTCGCTAGTCGTGTCCGACTCTTGGTGATCCCATGAATCGCAACACGCCAGTCCTCACTGTCCATCACAAACTCCCGGAGTTCACTCAGACTCACGTCCATCGAGTCAGTGATGCCATCCAGCCATCTCACCCTCTGTCATCCCCTTCTCCATTTGCCCCCAATCCCTCCCACCATCAGAGTCTTTTCCAATGAGTCAACTCTTCGTATGAGGTGGCCAAAATACTGGAGTTTCAGCTTCAGCATCATTCCTTCCAAAGAAATCTCAGGGCTGATCTCCTTCAGAATGGACTGATTGGATCTCCTTGCAGTCCAAAGGACTCTCAGGAGTCTACTCCAACACCACACTTCAAAAGCATCAATTCTTTGGTGCTCAGCCTTCTTCACAGTCCAACTCTCACATCCATACATGACCACAGGAAAAACCATAGCCTTGACTAGACGAACCTTTGTTGGCAAAGTAATGTCTCTGCTTTTGAATATGCTATCTAGGTTGGTCATAACTTTCCTTCCAAGGAGCAAGTGTCTTTTAATTTTGTGGCTGCAGTCACCATCTGCAGTGATTTTGGAGCTCAGAAAAATAAAGTCTGACACTGTTTCCCCATCTATTTCCCATGAAGTGATGGCACCAGATGCCATGATCTTCATTTTCTGAATGTTGAGCTTTAAGCCAACTTTTTCAGTCTCCACTTTCATTTTCATCAAGAGGCTTTTGAGTTCCTCTTCACTTTGTGCCATAAGGGTGGTGTCATCTGCATATCTGAGGTTATTGATATTTCTCCCAGAAATTTTGATTCCAGCTTGTGTTTCTTCCAGTCCAGCATTTCTCATGATGTACTCTGCATATAAGTTAAATAAACAGGGTGACAATATACAGCCTTCACGGATTCCTTTTCCTATTTGGAACCAGTCTGTTGTTCCATGTCCAGTTCTAACTGTTGCTTCCTGACCTGCATACACATTTCTCAAGAGGCAGATCAGGTGGTCTGGTATTCCCATCTCTTTCAGAATTTTCCACAGTTTATTGTGATCCACACAGTCAAAGGCTTTGGCATGGTCGAGAAAGCAGAAATAGATGTTTTTCTGGAACTCTCTTGCTTTTTCCATGACCCAGCGGATGTTGGCAATTTGATCTCTGGTTCCTCTGCCTTTTCTAAAACCAGCTTGAACATCAGGAATTTCACGGTTCACATATTGCTGAAGCCTGGCTTGGAGAATTTTGAGCATTACTTTACTAGCATATGAGATGAGTGCAATTGTGTGGTCGTTTGAGCATTCTTTGGCATTGCCTTTCTTTGGGACTGGAATGAAAACTGACCTTTTCCAGTCCTGTGGCCACTGCTGAGTTTTCCAAATTTGCTGGCATATTGAGTGCAGCACTTTCACAGCATCATCTTTCAGGATTTGGAATAGCTCAACTGGAATTCTATCACCTCCACTAGCTTTGTTCATAGTGATGCTTTCTAAGGCTCACTTGACTTCACATTCCAGGATGTCTGGCTCTAGGTCAGTGATCACACCATCGTGATTATCTGGATTGTGAAGATCTTTTTTGTACAGTTCTTCTGTGTATTCTTGCCATCTCTTCTTAATATCTGCTTCTGTTAGGTCCATACCTTTTTGTCCTTTATCGAGCCCATCTTTGCATGAAATATTCCTTTGGTATCTCTGATTTTCTTGAAGAGATCTCTAGTCTTTCCCATTCTGTTGTTTTCCTCTATTTCTTTGTATTGATAGCTGAAGAAGGCTTTCTTTCTTTCTTTTTTTTTAAATTTTATTTTATTTTTAAACTTTACATAGTTGTATTAGTTTTGCCAAATATCAAAATGAATCCACCACACGTATACATGTGTTCCCCATCCTGAACCCTCCTCCCTCCTCCCTCCCCATATCATCCCTCTGGGTCGTCCCAGTGCACTAGCCCCAAGCATCCAGTATCGTGCATTGAACCTGGACTGGCAACTCATTTCTTACATGATATTTTACAGGTTTCAATGTCATTCTCCCAAATCTTCCCACCCTCTCCCTCTCCCACAGAGTCCATAAGATTGTTCTATACATCAGTGTCTCTTTTGCTGTCTCGTACACCGGGTTATTGTTACCATCTTTCTAAATTCCATATGTATGCGTTAGTATACTGTATTGGTGTTTTTCCTTCTGGCTTACTTCACTCTGTATAATAGGCTCCAGTTTCATCCACCTCATTAGAACTGATTCAAATGTATTCTTTTTAATGGCTGAGTAATACTCCATTGTGTATATGTACCACAGCTTTCTCATCCATTACTCTGCTGATGGACATCTAGGTTGCTTCCATGTCCTGGCTATTATAAACAGTGCTGTGATGAACATTGGGGTACACGTGTCTCTTTCAATTCTGGTTTCCTCAGTGTGTATGCCCAGCAGTGGGATTGCTGGATCATAAGGCAGTTCTATTTCCAGTTTTTTAAGGAATCTCCACACTGTTCTCCATAGTGGCTGTACTAGTTTGCATTCCCACCAACAGTGTAAGAGGGTTCCCTTTTCTCCACACCCTCTCCAGCATTTATTGCTTGTAGACTTTTGGATTGCAGCCATTCTGACTGGTGTGAAATGGTACCTCATAGTGGTTTTGATTTGCATTTCTCTGATAATGAGTGATGTTGAGCATCTTTTCATGTGTTTGTTAGCCATCTGTATGTCTTCTTTGGAGAAAGGCTTTCTTATCTCTTCTTGCTATTCTTTGGAACTCTGCATTCAGATGCTTATATCTTTCCTTTTCTCCTTTGCTTTTTGCTTCTCTTCTTTTCACAGCTATTTGTAAGGCCTCCCCAGACAGCCATTTTGCTTTTTTGTATTTGTTTTCCATGGGGATGATCTTGATCCCTGTCTCCTGTACAATGTCACGAACCTCATCCCATAGCTCATCAGGCACTCTATCTATCAGATCTAGGCCCTGAAATCTGTTTCTCACTTCCACTGTATAATCCTAAGGGATTTGATTTAGGTCATACCTGAATGGTCTAGTGGTTGTCCCTACTGTCTTCAACTTAAGTCTGAATTTGGCAATAAGGAATTCATGGTCTGAGCCACAGTCAGCTCCTGGTCTTGTTTTTGCTGACTGTATAGAGCTTCTCCATATTTGGCTGCAAAGAATATAATCAATCTGATTTAGGTGTTGACCATCTGGTGATGTCCATGTGTAGGGTCTTCTCTTGTGTTGTTGGAAGAGGGTGTTTGTTATGACCAGTGCATTTTCTTGGCAAAACTCTATTAGGCTTTGCCCTGCTTCATTCCATATTCCAAGGCCAAATTTGCCTGTTACTCCAGGTGTTTCTTGACTTCCTACTTTTTCATTCCAGTCCTCTATAATGAAAAGGACATCTTTTTTGGGTTTTAGTTCTAAAAGGTCTTGTAGGTCTTCATAGAACCATTCAACTTAAGCTTCTTCAGCATTACTGGTTGGGGCATAGACTTGGATTACTGTGATATTGAATGGTTTGCCTTGGAAACAAACAGAGATCATTCTGTCCTTTTTGAGACTGCATCCAAGTACTGCACTTCAGACTCTTTTGTTGACCATGATGGCCACTCCATTTCTTCTAAGGGATTCCTGCCTGCAGTAGTAGATATAATGGTCATCTGAGTTAAATTCACCCATTCCAGTCCATTTTAGTTTGCTGATTCCTAGAATGTCAACGTTCACTCTTGCCATCTCTTGTTTGACCACTTCCAATTTGCCTTGATTCATGGACCTGACATTCCAGGTTCCTACGCAATATTGCTCTTTACAGCATCGGACCATGCTTCTGTCACCAGAATGACAGAATGTCACCCACATCCACAGCTGGGTATTCTTTTTGCTTTGGCTCCATCCCTTCATTCTTTCTGGAGTTATTTCTCCACTTAATCTTAAGTAGATAGGAAAGCTTAATCTTAAGCAGATAGGAAAACTTAAGAGCTATTGAACAATTTAAAGAAGCAAGAAGGAAAACAAGGCTTTTCTGGGTCTGTTATAGCAGGATAAGAAAGGGACTAGAGGCTAATCAAACTTGGCAGAGTGACTCAGATTTAGGAAAACTGGGTTTAAATATCCCATGTTCAGTATGGTTCTGCCTATGACCCTCTAATTTAATTTACCAATACATGGATTTGAACCTAAGACAGTCTGATTCAAGTCTACTCTACTATTCTAAGAAGTTTACAATCTCTAATCTAAAATAATATTTACAAATAGCCAGGAATGGAAGCAACATAAATGTCTGTCGCCAGGGCAATGGATAAAGAAGATGTGGTACATACATAAGAGAATGTTATTCAGCAATAAAATAACAAAATAATTCCATTGGCAATAACATGGATGGACTGAGAGATTGCCATACAGAGTGAAGTAAGTCATACAGAGAAAGGCAAATCTCATATGATAGCACTTATTTGTGGAATGCAAAAAAAAAATAAAGAAAAAAGACTTTAATGAGCTTATGTATAAAACAGAAATGAAATTGCAGATGTAGAAAATAAACATGGTTATCAAGGGTATAAGGATGAAGGATAAATTGGAAGATTAGGATTGACAGATAAATATTCCTATATATAAAATATATAAAATAGATAACTAATTAAAACTTACTGAATATCACATAGACCTCTACTCAATCCTTTGTAATGCCTATATGGGAAAATAATCTAAAAAAGAGTGACATACATGTATGTGTAATATATTTACTTTGCTGTACACTTGAAGCTAATAAAAGAATGTAAATCAATTATACCCCAATAAAAATTCAAAAAAAAAAAAATGCAGAGACTGTAGGACTATGCTTGGTCTTAATATGGAATGTCTAGGAGAACCATCTCTAGAAGACAGGGCTACCTATTCTTGCTCCAATTTAACATGTTCAAACTTGCAAATGCTATGCCCATTTGTTACAATGCTGTCTATAGGAAATGGTCATTTGATCAATAGATTTTTGCTGTTAATTTACATTGGGGGAAAAAAGAATGATAGACAGCAATTAGTTTATCAGATCAGACACAGAAGGCTAGGCATCTAACATAGACCAAAGTGAATTTTCCAAAGTCAATAGATAATTTATATCTTAAGTAATTAGAAGACCCAACCAGAATTGATTACAAGATACATTGTGCTGGAATTGTGACAATTTGAACTGTTTTTAAATTTTACATGCATGCTTTGTAGGTATTATAAAATGCATATTATTATGCATTTTAATAATTTTATATAAAATTATTTGGATGTATTTATAAAGCACTGATAAAAGACAGCACTAACAGTTAAAGAAAAAGTACTTTAAAAAAGCTTGATTCAGGATATAATTACATCAAGATTCTAGTGTACAAGTGAAGAAAATTTATATAATGGGGTATATTAAACATAGGCAAATGTATAAAACACTATACACATGCCTGTGAACATACAATATGTAAAATAAGAAAAAATGGAGACTGTTCACTATAAAAGATTTACTGCACATACCATTCTACCTAATAAAAATGAGCACACCATCATTCCATATTAAATGTGATGAGTACCAGTCTTTCATAGCTCATCAAATCCACAAATGAATCTTTAAATGAAAAAAAATCAAGTCAATTTAATTATGTATATAAAAACAGTATCTCTGAAGAACTGTTTGCATGGAGGAAATTAATGTTAGCAAGAAATGAAAAGCAGCTTTTGTTTAGAGATCTATAACACTGAGAAAAAGACAGACAGAACAGACAACTTGAAATAAAATAGAAATCTGCCTTTACCCATGTTAAGCCTGAAGTAATAAAAAGACATCTTGTTGGAAGTGAACTGGAAAAAGAATGATACTTAGGGAAGATGTAAGGCTATAAGATATATCTGACATGATCTCTATAGCACAGAAAAGAATACAATGTTATTTAAACAAATATTAATATATTCACTTTTGCATTATAAAGATGTGCTAGGGCAGAAGGGTTCATTTCAGCAGTTTGCACTGTTACACAAAGGATTTAAAATGTTTTGTAAAAGGAATTTGCAAGTTGATCTCTAGTTTCAATTAACTTTGAAACTCACTTTAATGTCACATAAATTTTCTTATTAGCTTCTGTGAACTGACTTTAGTTGTTAATTGGAAGAGTATCCCTGAATTTGAGGAAAATAAGAATGATAAGTAACAGGACAGAAGTGGGTCTGCACAAAATACTGGCAGGTAGGAGCCCAAAATGAAGGAGGGCAAAAGAGGAATGTATTGTGATTCAGACAGCCAAAGAACTTTAAGAATGTTGGCATCATGGGATCAGTTTGAAGCCATATCATCTTTTGCACAGTGCTGTATTCCTCCTCTAATATGTCTGAAAATCCCATTAAAGTCAGTTTCCTATGCATGATGCGTATGCAAGAACCTACATAATGTGTTTGTTGACAGAGTAAATGGAGAGCTGTACTCAAGCACAGTGAATGAATTCAGAAGACAAGACAGCAGCTTCAGGAGTAAAGATGAGACAGAACTGATTGAAAAGGATCTTAAATTCCTGATCTCAGAGCAAGAATTCACTGTAAGATTTTCTTTCATTAAACCTTGTGAAAATTGTGGAGGGGGTTTGATTGTTTTAAATATAAGGAATAATCATAATAACCATTATTATTATTGTGTTCTAAGAGTAGGGGAGGAGAGTAAGTACCCTTCTCTGGGTCTTTAAGGATCCCCCCAAACACAGCTGTGAAAATTACACCAGGAGAGATGTATGGAAAGATTAAATATATTCACAGATACTAGAGAGAGGGGCATGGCATGCCCAGAGAGCACACAAAGTCACCCAAAAGCCTGAGGTTTGGTCAGAGCAGGCAGAAAGAAAGCAGGGCAAAGACCTTTGGGCAAATGCCTTTATTGAGTGTGTCATGGGCGTTGTAGTTCATGACACATGGAAATCATTTTTGATGGATAATTTTAATGTAACTGGATCAACATGGAAAGGAGGAAAGAGTAATATGAAGTCATCATGAAGCTTATTGTTGAAACACACATCTTGGAGATGGGTTCCCAGAAATGGACAATGGCTAGCTAAAAATTCAAAAAAAGCAGGGAGGGTATTGGCATTCAGGGAGTCATTGAGGCAACAAATATTAATAACTCTTTACATTATAATCATAATTTAAAATTTATTGACCATTTGCTAAATTCAGGGCTCTGTTCTAAGTCCTTTTATTTATACTAGCTCACATAAGCCTCAGAGCACTATTATGCTCTATTATTTATCCCCACTTACCAATGAGGAAACCAGGCAGGCAGAGATTCTCTAAAGTTTATCATATACTGTCAAAATGATGAGACAATTTTAGGTAAAATAAATCATTACCCCCAGAATACCCAAAGCAGAAGGACACAGAATTGCTTAATATACATCGTTCCACTTTAGGTAACAAATGAAGCTGGCCTGAGGATAAAAATGTGTTTTTCAGCATAAATCCTCCAGGACCAGAGAAGTGGTCAGAGGGGAGAAAAAAAATAAGGTTTTTGTTTTTTTTTTCTTACAAAGTTCTAGAAAGTGAAAGTTGCTCAGTGAGTAGCTGTTCCCTTCTCCAGGGTATCTTCCCAATCCAGGGATCAAACCTAGATCTCCTGCACTGTAGGCAGATTCTTTACCAGCTGAACCACCAGGGAAGTCCAAGAATATTGGAATGGGTAGCCTATCCCTTCTCCAGGGGATCTTACCGGCCTAGGAATAGAACTGGGGTCTCCTGCACTGCAGGCGGATTCTGGATGCTGACTATTAAATTAGCCATGAACAAAATTATACAGACGACAAAGCTCAAAATTCAACACATTCTACAATTTGGCCATGAAAGAAAATAAAGAGAATCACAGGATGAAATAAAGAGTTACTTCTTCTTGTTGCTTGTTTATTGCTTGTTTAGTTGACTGGTTTGAATTGTTTTCAACTTTAGAAAAAACACATTTTGAAAGCAAAAAGGAAGAAGTCAAGTGAGAGGCAAATGATTGAAAAGTCTGTAAAAAGAATGTGTAATTGATGGAGCAATTTCCCTGCTGCTGCTTCTGCTGTTGCTAAGTCGCTTCAGTCGTGTCCAACTCTGTGCTACCCCATAGACGGCAGCCCACCAGGCTTCGCTGTCCCTGGGATTCTCCAGGCAAGAACACTGGAGTGAATTGCCATTTCCTTCTCCAATGCATGAAAGTGAAAAGTGAAAATGAAGTCGCTCAGTTGTGTCCGACTCTTAGCGACCCCATGAACTGCAGCCTACCAGGCTCCTCTGTCCATGGGTTTTTCCAGGCAATAGTACTGGAGTGGGTTGCCATTGCCTTCTCTGAGGAGGTAAAAAGTTAGGGATCAAGAGAATAGGCAGAAAGTTTAGCCTTAGAGACAAGAAAGTTATATTAACTAGAATATACTTTGGAATAGACAGAGAAATGATTACAATGGTAAATAAGGAAGATTCAGGAGAAATCTGGTTTCAGCAAGAATTTATTGAACACATAACTTTGTTCTTAGCACTGCACATGTTACAAGAAGGACTTCAGAGAGATCGAAGATGCTTTATGCCCTTAACGTGTTGTCTGGTTATAATATTCAATCTACTGGAGGCTTGAAATGGTAGAGATGAGAGAAGTTATAGTCATTCAGACAAGATCATAATTCTGTTTCAGTTATTTGGTTTTTTACATGCAAGAAAAGGAAAATAGCTCCAAAAGTAAATGTCTTGATAAAAATATAACCTTACAAAAGCCTAACAGGATTTCCTTTGCTTTGCTTTTCTTATTATTTACACCTTACTTCGCATAAAATCAGGAACTATAACAGGACATTTTAAGATAAAGAGCATTTTTCCTTTCAAATTGAAATTGTCTCTTTAGGAAAAGATAATATAAAAAAGTAATCTTATAAAAATTATAGCATGTTTATCCCATTTCTAAAGCAAGAGAAAAAGTAATATTGAATCAAAATTTTTGTCTTATCATAGTAAGATTTACATTGTTATTATGAAAAGTCAAACCATATATACATACAAATGTTAATATTTTTCTGAAATAAAAACAGTATCTTAAAATGATAATATAGCATATACTAGAAATCATATAATATTTCTAAAAGAAAAGGCTTCGAGCATATTTGAAATTGTGGATCACTACCTTACCACTATGTCTTACTTGTATTAAAAATTAAATATAGTAACCCCAACATGCACTTGAAGGCACCGGATGTCACTGTTGTAGACATGATACATTTATCACTGTAGATAATTTATAAATGTGAGGAAATAATTGAACATTCTGTTAAAATTATTTCCCAGCAAAATTATGACAAAATTGATGGTGTTAGCGAAACCAAGTAAGACCTTGTGAGGCCTTCTTGGGCATGAAAGCCCTTCTGTGTCTCCCATTTCTCAATTGTTTAAAAAAAGATTTTAAACTTCCTAGACCTTCTCTTAGTTTCAAGGGGCAGATTTAAACAGTTCCTTATTAGGGAAGTGAGAGAATGCAGAAAGAAATAGTGCAGGAATGGGGCCTGGGCCTGGGAAGGTGCATAACAATCTGATATATATCTCTGAGTTCTTCTACAGAAACAAAGGTCCCCAATCAAAAGGAGAATATTATAACCAAAAGAAGAAAAACTTCAGGCTGAGCACAAGCTTATGGACCCCAGAAAGGTTGGAACCAGAGACTGATGATTGAGATTTCTAGAATATCACCAACCAATCAGAGGAGAGTTATATACTCTGCAGCCCTCCCCCCAAATTTTCCCTATAAAAACTTACTCCTATAAACCCATTAGGGAGGTTGAGTCTTTTGAGCATGAGCCTCCCTATTCTCTTTGCACGGCCCTTGCAGTACATCTTTCTCTGCTCTAAACTCTGACATTTCAGTTTGTTTGGCTTTACTGTGAGCTAGGCACAGGAACTTGGGTTCAGCAACACTGAAATCTCATCATTGTAAATAATATTCATACATATATATAGAGCAGGGAAAACCATGTTTATATTACCAACTTAATTTTAATTTTTTTAAAAATCAAGGATTCCATATTTTTTCCCTAAGGACAATTTACAACAGTTCATTGTAAATAATTTAAAAACACTTAAAACACAGGAACGTTAGTATTAGGGAAACAAGCTCAAAACACTCTTTCACAGATGATGGAAAGAAGTCTATTAATAAAAATATTTGACTAGTTATCTAATAATCTTGACTACATACTTAGTATTTATTACATAATATTATGGGGTTTCCCAGATGGCAATAGTGGTAAAGTACTTGCTTGCCAACATACATAGATGTAAGAGATGTGGGTTCGATCCCTGGGTCAGGAAGATCCCCTGGAGAAGGACAGGGCAACCCACTCCAGTATTCTCACCTGGAGAATCCCATGGACAGAGGAGCCTGGCAGGCTACAGTCCATAGGGTTACAAAGAGTTGAATACAACTGAAGTAACTTAGCACCCATGCACGCACATACATAATATCATAATGTTCCTTATTGGCAAATTATTTGAGTGTAAGCCCCATAGCATATTTGATCTATAGTTAAATAAGACAAAAGCAATTAAAAATATGTGTGAAATGGCAACCCACTCCAGTATTCTTGCCTGGAGAATCCCAGGGACAGAGGAGCCTAGTGGGCTGCCGTCTTTGGGGTCGCAGAGTCGGACACGACTGAAGCGACAGCAGCAGCATGTATATCTTTGGATTTTTCAAATATATATAAACATTCTCTATATCTACTTTTTCCTCTTTTATCACAAACAGTAATACACAACAATCATGGAAAAATGTACAAAACCATAAAATACATTCTTAATATTTTGTCCTTTACAATTCTGATGATTTTTTAGCATTTGATTAATATTTAGATTGTATTTACTTGCATGTTTATAAAATATATATTAAAACATATATTATTTAAGGTATTTACTTATTACAAAATAATATTTTCTCACATCATTAATATGGTCAAACAAGGAATGTCCTATATTCTTATCGTTGACTGGCTTTCTTTATCAGTCAGCTAACTGTCTTAGTGCTGCCATCATTCTGGAGAACTTGGTGCATTAGAATTCCCTGCCAATGTTTTATTTTGGATTATTCAATTCTGGTGAACACTATCTACATTCTACTAGCTCACATGGCATTTGGGGTCACTGAATCATCTTAAACTATGTCTATCAGAAGTATTAAATGCAAACATTCTATTTTTGAATACATCCTTCTCACACTTTTATCCATTACCCAATTGCTCTGGAGCAACTACTGCCAGACCATCTGTCTATCAAGCAAAACATGCAGATCAGGTCATAACAATTTGTGGCTTTCTATTAGAGCTACGCAGTCAAAGCAATGTGGCAATATTTGTATAATATCTGGGTCATTTTATTCTCCTTCTATCCAAAGAGAAATTTAAAACTGCCTAGATAAATGACCCTCCTGTGTCTCTCTCTGAAAGAAAGTAGGCTGAGAAAATATTACATTATTTCCTGAGATTGTGTCATGTTGATTACCTGCATAAGCAGGGGGAATGGAAACTATCAGGCAGATGAGTGAGACCTGCACAGAGCATGATGACAACTAATTAATAATTTTGGCAACATGTACAATGTCACCATAACACAAAAATCCTCAGTTAAAAATAAAACATTGTTCTGAAATAGGTTTAGGTTGTGGAATGAGGCAACTGGATAAAATGACAATAAAGTTAGACAAAATGGCTGAGATCAAATAAAAGAAAATAAAAGCAAACTCAAAGTATGCTCTCTGAAACATGTGTGGAAAACTTGAGCTACCAGGGAAGCCCTATAAAAAGAGAATCCAACTATTAATAACTTATCAAAAAAGATAAAACTATTCTAATATTAATAATAGGGAAATCCTAGAATAACTATGAAATAATTTTAAAATTGAGTTTTAAGAATCTTAAAAACAGAACTAAAATTTGCATAAAGAAATAAGCAATTTTAAAACCAAAACAAACAGGTATGAAAAAAGGCCACATATTGTTCATTACTCTGACTGTGAAAACAAACAAACAAACAAACTCAGTGGCATAAAATAAACAACTGTAATTTCATGAATTCTATGGGTCAGGAATTTAAACAAACCTTCACTTCTGTTCTGATGGATGCAAGCTGTCTCAGTTCAAAGACTAGGGTCTAGAGGCATTTAAATGCCTTGTTCATTCACATGTCTTAACATTAGACTGAGAAGAAAATTAGAATATCTGGATCTAGAATTGCTGTGTTTCCTCAAGTGTATTTATCTCTGCCTGTTCTCTCCAAATGTTCTTTTTACCATGGTGGCTTCCAGCAGCCAGACTTCTGACATGGTGACTCAGGTTTTCAAAGTTTTGGAAAAGAAGGTAAGTGGGAAGCTCCTTTTTTAGACACTGCTTATTTTCCAGGATAAGAGGCAATATTACAGGAAGCTGTATCTTCATTTTTTCAACTGTAAATATCTGGACATCTGAGGCCTGCAGCAGTTGGAGTACTCTTGAGCATTATTTTTTATTTGTATGTGGTTGCTACACATGGCTTCCTGCAGAGGATGGATTTGGAATAGCCAGACATCTTACCTGGTAGTTCAGAATTCTAAAATTTCAGAGAGAAAGAAAGAGTGAGACAGAGACAGAGAGACAAACTGAGAAAGGACAAAGAGAAGCAGAAGCTGTATTTCCTTTTATGAGGTAGCTTCAAAACCCATTTCTTCTACGTCGTGTGTTTCTAAGTGAGTAACCAAGCTTATCTGATTTTTACAGGGACACAAACCAGACTTCACCTTTTGTGAGAAGAATGTCAAAGAATGTGCAGACATGTTTTAAAAGTGTCACATGCAGGTATGCAAAGAAATAATTAGAAAATTTGGGAACATATTGAAAATCTAGACTCAATTTGGCTGTAGAGAAAATACATTATTTTCTTTTAACAAGGAATTGATCCATATAGCAATGCATAAAATAATGCAATAAAAAATATGACAAACTTTAAAAAAAGTAGAAATATTAACAAAACTTCAATACATACCTGATAGGTGTTATAGGGAGAGAGAATAGGGGTAATGGCAGAGTAATTATTCAAAGACAAAATAACTAAGAATTTATCTGAATTGATAAAATCATACTACTAATAATAACAATTGTATAGCTCGAGCTTTCCAGTAGCTCAGTGGTAAAGAATCTGCTTGCAATGTGGGAGATATGGGTTTGATCCCTGGGTAGAGAAGACCCCTATGGAAGGAAGTGACAAACTACCTTAGTATTCTTGCCTGGAAAATTCCATGGACAAAGGACCCTGACAGGCTGCTGTCTATCAGGTGGCAAAGGTTCAGATATGACTGAGCATACATTCACACATAGATGAAAAACTCATAAGTGCTAATAAAGATATATAAATATAAATGCACACCCATAAAAGAAAAGTAAAACTTCGGAGTATTAATGATAAAAAGAAAACATTAAAACTACCTGAAAGAAACAAAAGTGATATTCAAAGGAATGAAATAAGACTAATTGCAGAGTATTCAGAGAATAATAGCAAAATAAGCAATCCCAGATGTAAGAAGACAATGAAGTAATGTCTTCAAAGTTTTGAAGGAAATTGTGTCACTGTGAATTCTATATTCAACCAACCATATTAATCAAAGCATAAAAAAATATAGCACAGTGTATAACCTACAATACTTGATGTATTTAGTGTAAAATATATTTATAGAGAAGAATGATGAAAGTGGGAAAAAAGTGAGAAGCAAGGAATAATGCATGACAATGAATTCATTATAACATGGTATATCTGTTTAATGACTACAAAAATATAGTTAGTGTCTAAAAGTTGAAATCATAACTTTTTGCAAAAATTGCAAGGCTATAGGATGGGATGTTTAGTCAATAAACAAGTAGTGCAGTTGGGCCCCTATATCCACGGGTTCCGATTCTGCATATTCATTGAAAGGTGAATCAGAAAATGTTATTTATAAAACTCAGAAAGTTCCAGAAAGGAAAATCTGAATTTTCCTTTCTCTGGCAACTAGTTACATAGCATTTACATTGTATTTACAACTATTTACATTGTATTTGATAATATAAGTCATCTAGAGATTATTTAAAGTACATGACAGGTGATGTATGTAAGTGATATGCAAATACTGTGTCATTTTATACAGGACTTAAGCATCACTGATTTTGGTAACCTCATAGGGTCCTGGAACCAATCCCCTTGGGATATGGAGGTATGACCATATTAAAGTGCATGAATAAATTGTGTAAAAAAGAGAAAGAAAAATCAGAGTAAAAATAAAGATACATGTGTAAATACTGTGAAGTCAGGAAAAGAAAGGAGGGCAAATTAAATGCACAATTAAAATAAAATAAAAATGAGAAAAAGTCAAGCAAATTTGGTAGTAATCATAATGCACCAGATTAATTACCTATTAAATATAAAGATTAGTAAGACAAGTTGAAAAAGAAAGCTTCAGCTCACTCTGGCTTACCTTGAACATGCTTAATGAATATGCCACATAACAGTTGAAAATAAAGTGATAAAATTAATTAACCAGGAAAATACTATGATTCAAAAAACAAAAAACTGTCTCTAAGCTGTTCATGTCCAAATCCCTAGGGCATGT
Organism: Bos taurus; assembly: GCF_002263795.3. NCBI lineage: Eukaryota > Metazoa > Chordata > Mammalia > Artiodactyla > Bovidae > Bos > Bos taurus. The sequence goes on along the minus strand of NC_037338.1, from coordinate 57,680,545 downwards.
GACTGTTTTAGGTTACCTGGCAAAAGAGAATAAAACTATTGCAGGTGAAATCAGGTTGTTAATCAAGACCTCAAAATAAAAAGATAAAAACTATATTATCCAGTTGGATCTAATATATAATCACAAAAATCCTTAAAGAGAGAAGTGGGAGGCAGAGACGTTCCAAAGTAATGCAATATGAGAAAAGTATAAATGACTATTACTGATTTTGAAGGTGGAGAAATGGGTTCATGAACCAACCGATGTGGACAACCTCTAAAATCATGAGGAGCCATGAAAATAAATATTCTGTATTTGTTCACATTATCATGTAATGGAAATGTAAGTGTTTTTAATTCTAAAATATTTTGATCAGTAATATGACCACAAAACTTTGAAATTGTTGGTCCTGATCTCTGATTTGACACTGCTGTCAAGTTCTTAGGTATGAATTATTTTGACTTCCATACCACTTAACTCTTCATCTTTCCTCATCAAGGATATAGTTTAAGCCTCCTTTAGAGAGAGAAAGATTTAGAGATGGATTTTCTTTGTTCATCAGTTACATTGTGATATTCTTCACGTTTTTGTTTTTGTACATGTTTTTTCTTCTTAATTTTTCTTCAGGAAGATCTCATGCACTCAACTCTAGTTTTTATACATATGACTCCCAAATTCCTATGTCTCTCAGATCTTTACTGAGTTCTGAAATTGTTCATCTGACCATTAAAATTTTCCACAGGGAATCTCCAAGCCTATTTATTTTCCTTGGTATATCATCTCAGTACATGATGTCACCATCCTTCAGGATGCACAAACCAGAAAATTCAGAACCATCTGTAAAAAATCCTTCTTACACATTCTTTGTGTGTGTGTGTGTGTGTATGTATGTATGTATGTTTTATTCAGTGGGAATTTTTAGGACTCAAGTAATTTTTAGCATCTCAAGTAAACCTAAGAGAACTGCTTATAGGTTGCAAGGCAGGGAGCTAGGTTATATAGGTTTTGCAGCAAAGGGCAGGTAGTCTGAATGTCAAAAGATTATTGTTAATTAAAGAAAACCAAATATCCCAAGCTAAGGAATTTAGTGCAGGCGGCTGCAATGGATGCGCTAAAGTGCAGGCGGCTGCAGACGGGCGCGCTAAAGCGCGGCCGAGAGGGGACACCCCACGTCCCAGGTCAGGGGCAGAAGCCGGGAGGACCCCATGCACAAAGGGCGGCAGCCAAGAGGAGTTACCCCAAGTCCAAGGTCAGGGGCAGTGGCCAAGAGTACCAGACTGTGATGGCGCAGTAACGGCCGAGAGGAGCTACCCCGCGTCCAAGGTCGGGGGCGGGGCTGAGAGGAGATATCCAGCGTCCGAGTTCAGGGGCGGCGACGAGAGGAGTTACCCCATGTCCGAGGTCAGGGGCGGCGACGAGCGGAGCTACATAGCGTCTGAGGTCAGGGGCCACGGCCAGGAGGAGATTTCCCATGCCCCAAGCCTGAGACCAAGGGCGGCAGCCTGGAGGAGCAACCCCAAACCCAAGAACAGGGACCGGGAGGACCAACCTCACGTCCAAGGAGCTGGGGCTGCGCGGGCGCAGGGGGGCCTAGAGGAGGTATCCCACTTTGAAGGTCAGGAAGGGCGGCAGTGAGGAGACACCCCTCGTCCAAGGTAAGGAGCAATGGCTGAGCTTTGCTGGAGCAGCCGTGAAGAGATACCCCACGCCCAAGGTAAGAGAAACCCAAGTAAGACGGTAGGTGTTGCAAGAGGACATCAGAGGGCAAACACACTGAAACCATACTCTCAGAAAACTAGTCAATCTAATCACACTAGGACCACAGCCTTGTCTAACTCAATGAAACTAAGCCATGCCCGTGGGGCAACCCAAGATGGGCGGGTCATGGCGGAGAGATCTGACAGAATGTGGTCCACTGGAGAAGGGAATGGCAAACCACTTCAGTATTCTTGCCTTGAGAACCCCATGAACAGCATGAAAAGGCAAAATGATAGGACACTGAAAGAGAAACTCCTCAGGTCAGTAGGGGCCCAATATGCTACTGGAGATCAGTGGAGAAATAACTCCAGAAAGAATGAAGGGATGGAGCCAAAGCAAAAACAATACCCAGCTGTGGATGTGACTGGTGATAGAAGCAAGGTCCGAAGCTGTAAAGAGCAATATTGCATAGGAACCTGGAATGTCAGGTCCATGAATCAGGCAAACTGGAAGTGGTCAAACAAGAGATGGCAAGAGTGAATGTCGACATTCTAGGAATCAGCGAACTAAAATGGACGGGAATGGGTGAATTTAACTCAGATAACCATTATATCTACTACTGCGGGCAGGAATACCTCATAGGAAATTCAGTAGCCATCATGGTCAACAAAAGAGTCCAAAATGCAGTACTTGGATGCAATCTCAAAAACGACAGAATGATCTCTGTTCATTTCCAAGACAAACCATTAAATATCACAGTAATCCAAGTCTATGCCCCAACCAGTAACGCTGAAGAAGCTGAAGTTGAACGGTTCTATGGAGACCTACAAGACCTTTTAGAACTAACACACAAAAAAGATGTCCTTTTCATTATAGGGGAATGGAATGCAAAAGTAGGAAGTCAAGAAAACACCTGGCTGCTGCTGTTAAGTCCCTTCAGTTTTGTCCGACTCTGTGTGACACCATAGATGGCAACCCACCAGGCTCCCCCGTCCATGGGATTCTCCAGGCAAGAACACTGGAGTGGGTTGCCATTTCCTTCTCCAATGCATGAAAGTGAAAAGTAAAAGTGAAGTCGCTCTTAGTGACCCCATGGACTGAAGCCTACCAGGCTCCTCCGTCCATGGGATTTTTCAGGCAAGAGTACTGGGGTGGGGTGCCATTGCCTTCTCCGAAGAAACACCTGGAGTAACAGGCAAATTTGGCCTTGGAATAAGGAATGAAGCAGGGCAAAGCCTAATAGAGTTTTGCCAAGAAAATGCACTGGTCATAACAAACACCCTCATCCAACAACACAAGAAAAGACTCTATACATGGACATCACCAAATGGTCAACACCTAAATCAGATTGATTATATTCTTTGCAGCCAAAGATGGAAAAGCTCTATACAGTCAGCAAAAACAAGACCAGGAGCTGACTGTGGCTCAGACCATGAACTCCTTACTGCTAAATTCAGACTTAAATTGAAGAAAGTAGGGAAAACCACTAAACCATTCAGGTATGACCTAAATCAAATTCCTTATGATTATACAGTGGAAGTGAGAAATAGATTTAAGGGCCTAGATCTGATAGATAGAGTGCCTGATGAACTATGGGATGAGGTTCGTGACATTGTACAGGAGACAGATCTCAAGACCATCCCCATGGAAAAGAAATGCAAAAAACAAAATGGCTGACTGGTGAGGCCTTACAAATAGCTGTGAAAAGAAGAGAAGCGAAAAGCAAAGGAGAAAAGGAAAGATATAAAGATCTGAATGCAGAGTTCCAAAAAATAGCAAGAAGAGATAAGAAAGTCTTCTTCAGCGATCAATTCAAAGAAATAGAGGAAAACAACAGAATGGGGAAGACTAGGGATCTCTTCAAGAAAATCAGAGATACCAAAGGAACATTTCATGCAAAGATGGGCTCGATAAAGGACAGAAATAGTATGGACCTAACAGAAGCAGAGGATATTAAGAAGAGATGGCAAGAATACATAGAAGAACTGTACAGAAAAGATCTTCACGACCCAGATAATCATGATGGTGTGATCACTGACCTAGAGCCAGACATCCTGGAATGTGAAGTCAAGTGGGCCTTAGAAAGCATCACTGCAAACAAAGCTAGTGGAGGTGATGGAATTCCAGTTGAGCTATTCCAAATCCTGAAAGATGATGCTGTGAAAGTGCTGCACTGAATATGGCAGAAAATTTGGAAAACTCAGCACTGACCACAGGACTGGAAAAGGTCAGTTTTCATTCCAATCCCAAAGAAAGTCAATGCCAAAGAATGCTCAAAGTACCGCACAATTGCACTCATCTCACACGCTAGTAAAGTAATGCTCAAAATTCTCCAAGCCAGGCTTCAGCAATATGTGAACTGTGAACTTCCTGATGTTCAAGCTGGTTTTAGAAAAGGTAGAGGAAGCAGAGATCAAATTTCCAACATCCGCTGGATCATGGAAAAAGCAAGAGAGTTCCAGAAAAACATCTATTTCTGCTTTCTTGACTATGCCAAACCTTTGACTATGTGGATTACAATAAATTGTGGAAAATTCTGAAAGAGATGGGAATACCAGACCACCTGACCTGCCTCTTGAGAAACCTATATGCAGGTGAGGAAGCAACAGTTAGAACTGGAAATGGAACAACAGACTGGTTCCAAATAGGAAAAGGAATACATCAAGGCTATATATTGTCACCCTGCTTATTTAACTTATATGCAGAGTACATCCTTATATGCAGAGTACATCACGAGAAATGCTCGACTGGAAGAAACACAAGCTGGGATCAGGATAGCCGGGAGAAATATCAATAACCTCAGATATGCAGATGACACCACCCTTATGGCAGAAAGTGAAGAGGAAAATAAAAGCCTCTTGACAAAAGTGAAAGAAGAAAGTGAAAAAGTTGGCTTAAAGCTCAACATTCAGAAAACGAAGACCATGGCATCTGGTGCCATTACTTCATGGGACATAGATGGGGAAACTGGAAACAGTGGCAGGCTTTATTTTTGGTGGCTCCAAAATCACTGCATATGGTGACTGCAGTCATGAAATTAAAAGACGCTTACTCCTTGGAAGGAAAGTTATAACCAACCTAGATAACATATTCAAAAGCAGAGACATTACTTTGCCAACAAATGTCTGTCTAGTCAAAGCTATGGTTTTTCCAGTGGTCATGTATGGATGTGAGAGTTGGACTGTTAAGAAGGCTGAGCGCCAAAGAATGGATGCTTTTGAACTGTGGTGTTGGAGAAGACTGTTGAGAGTCCCTTGGACTGCAAGGAGATCCAACCAGTCCATTCTGAAGGAGATCAGCCCTGGGATTTCTTTGGAAGGAATGATGCTAAAGCTGAAACTCCAGTACTTTGACCACCCCATGCGAAGAGTTGACTCATTGGAAAAGACTCTGATGCTGGGAGGGATTGGGGGCAGGAGGAGAAGAGGACGGCAGAGGATGAGATAGGTGGATGGCATCACTGACTCGATGGAATGTGAGTCTGGGTTAACTTTGGGAGTTGGTGATGGACAGGGAGGCCTGGCGTGCTGCCATTCATGGGGTGGCAAAGAGTCGGACACGACTGAGGGACTGAAGTGAACTGAACATTCCTTAGTCTTAGTCACGTAAAACTTTTTTATCTTTAAGCCTTGAACTGATGATTACACAGCAAACAACTTGGTATGGACTCTGTCCTAAGAGTTATATGGCAGCAATGTATCCTTTTTGAGGACATTTTCGTGATTCCCTGGTGGTAGAGAGTAAAGCATCTGCCTGCAATGCAGGAGACCTGGTTTGGATCCTTTGGTCAAGAAGATCCCCTGGAGAAGCAAATGGCAACCCACTCCCATACTGTTGCCTGGAAAACCCCATGGACGGAGGAGCCTTAGGTCGCAAACTGTCAGACATGACTGAGGGACTTCACTTTCCTTTCTCCTACCTGAGTGCCTTCTGGCTAATCCTGTTATCTTGAAATTTGGATTGTGGGGAGTGGGTCTAGTAAGATCTTTGCAACCTCTAGACATTCTTTTGATTCATTGTAATAATTAATTGGAGAGTATATAACTCCCTTGCTAACACTGGCGGGGTGGCACTCTCTGCCACCCTTCTGATGTCTGTGTCAGAAGCTTTCTCTATCTGTTTTATACTTTAAAAAAACTTTATTACACAAAAGCTCTGAGCAATCAAGACTTGTCTCTGGCCATGGATTGAATTCTTTTCCTCTGGAGACCAAGAATCCCGGTGTCTTTCATGGTTAAGCAACAATGTTTCACCCTGATATTAAAAGTGAGTTAAATCTGACTCTGCACATGTTCACAGAGATGTGGGAAGTATTTCACGTGATTTGGTAAAGACTCATGATCCTCCTTTTTTCAGAATACCTGTATTTGTCAACAAAATGTAATGTGCAAAATAATTGTTTCAGAAAGAATTACTATCCAACTCCAATAGGTGGACTGAGATGTCCAGACAATGCATTGTATTATTCTCCTATGAATAATAGGAGAATAATAAGCCTGAATTAAAGCTGCCTACATATGCCTACACATGAAGAAAGAAAATGGCAACCCACTCCAGTACTCTTGCCTGGAGAATCCCATGGAGGGAGGAGCCTGGTAGGTTACAGTCCATGGGGTCGCAAATAGTTGGACACGACTGAGCAACTTAACTTTCACTTTTCACATATGAGTTAAGAACAGAAAGTGGCAGTGACTACACAAATCTTGATCAGCTGTAAAGTGGAAAGAAAATTGGATTTGGAATCATAAGACATTAAGTCACACCCCCTCTGGCACTTAACAGTTGTGTACATTGAGTGAACCCCAATCTCACTTTTCTCAGCAAAATAATAAGATAATTATCATAGCTTCTTTGCATTTCTCACAGTATTGCTGTGAAGGTCAAGTAGTAGAATAGTAATAAGAATGTTCTATCAAGGAGACAGAGTAGCATAAGAGGAAGGAATGAGTGCTCAGGACTCAAGCTCCCTAATTTTACAAGCTGGCTCAACCAATGTGATCAGGGTGACCTGGGAAAGCTGTTAAGCATCTTGTATGTAAATCTACCTGTGTGTGTGTGTGTGTGTGTGTGTGTGTGTGTGTGTGTGTGTGCTAAGTCACTTCAGTCGTGTCCGACTCTTTGTGACCCCCATGGATCACAGTCTGCCAGGCTCCTCTGAAAGAGTGGGTTGCCATGCCCTTTTCCAGGGGAGCTTCCCAATCCAGGATTGAACTCACGACTCTTCCCTCTCCCGCATTGATAGGCAGGTTCTTTACCCCTAGCACCTCCTGGGAAGCCTGCAAATCTACTTACCTAAAAAGAATTATTGATGACATCGTTTAAAGTATTCCATATCAAGTATAAGGTTTAGAGCCTGCCAAGCACCCTTGGCTGGGCATTCAACATGAAGACAGTTTGTACACAAGAGCTGCACTATCCTGGCCCTACTTGGGCAGTGGGCCAAGAACAGTATCCCCTTCTAGTTGTACTCCTCTCTTTTTGATGTTTGAAGGTGAGTGTGCTGATCCATTTTTTATTTTCTTGGATTAGAGTTGCTTGGCTTGAGCCTTAGGTTTGGGAGTTGATGTAAGGAAGATACTTAGAGGGATTTCCCAGGACTCTCAGTGGGTAAAGAATCTGCATTCAATGAAGGAGACAGAGGAGTTGTGAGTTTGATCCCTGGGTCAGTTCCATCTCTGGGTTCAGGAGATTCTCTAGAGGAGGGTACGGCAACTCACTCCAGTATCTTGCCTGTAGAACCCCATGGACAAAGGAGCCCAGGGGATTGTAGTCCACGGGGTCACAAAGAATCGGACTTGACTGAAGTGACTGAGCAGGGCACACGGGCAAGATATTTTGAGCTTTGTCATGTTGTTCTCAAGGTCATATTGTTCTCAAGGAGACTGAGATGAAGGCACTCTAAAGAGGATTCAACCTAGCTTAAGGAATTTTATCTTATGCTTTGGAGGTAAAATCCACAGATAATAATAAAGTGTTACTTTGTCTTGCTAGTCTTATATCTCCAATTTTCAAATAACATAGAAGAGGAGGTTGTATGTATACTTCTAAATTCCTAGGCAAAGCAACTATTATTATTTTCCCATAAAAATAATTCATTATTTGTGTTATTTGTGTTTCCAGCATCTTCAGTACTTTCCAGGTGTGTTTCTCTCTCCTGAAACTCCTCTTTCCCTCCTGAACTGTTTCTTTGTTGTTGTTCAGTTACTCAGTCATGTTCTACTCTTTAAAACCCCATGGGCTGCAAAACACTAGGCTTCCCTGTCCATTACCATCTCCAGGAGATTGCACAAACTCATGTCCATTGAGTCAGTGATGCCATCCAACCACCTCATCCTCTGTCATCCCCTTCTCCTCCTGCCTTCAATCTTTCCCAGCAACAGGGTGGTTTCTAATAAGTCGGCTGTTCACATCAAGTGTCCAAAGTATTGGAGCTTCAGCTTCAGCATCAGTCCTTCCAATTAATATTCAGGACTGATTTCCTTTAGGATTGGCTGGTTTGATTTCACTGCAGTCCAAGGGACTGTCAATAGTCTTCTCCAACACCACAGTTCAAAAGCATCAATTCTTTAGTGCTCAGACTTTTTTATGGTCCAACTCTCACATCCATACATGACTACCAGAAAAACCATAGCCTTGACTAAACAGACGTTTGTCAGCAAAGTAATTTCTCTGCTTTTAACTATGCTGTCTAGCCTTGTCATCGCTTTTCTTCCAAGGAGCAAGCATCTTTTAATTTCATGACTGAAGTCACCATCTGCAGTGAATTTTGGAGCCCAAGAAAATACAGTCTGTCACTGTTTCCATTGTTTCCCCATCTATTTGCCATGAAGTGATGGGACCAGATGCCATGATCTTAGTTTTTTGAATGTTGAGTCTTAAGCCAGCTTTTTCAGTCTCTGCTTTCATCTTCATCAAGACGCTCTTTAGTTCCTCTTTGCTTTCTGCCATAAGGATGGTCTCACCTGCATACCTGAGGTTATTGAAATTTCTCCCTGCAATCTTCACTCCAGCTTGTGCTTCATCCAGCCTGGCATTTCACGTGATGTAATCTACATATAAGTTAAATAAGCAGGGTGACAATGTACAGCCTTGAAGTACTCCTTTCCCAATTTGGAAGCAGTCTGTTTTCCCATGTGCAATTCTAACTATTGCTTCTTGACCTGAATAGAGGTTTCTCAGGAGGCACATTAAGGTGGTCTGGTATTCCCATCTTTTTAAGAATTTTTCACAGTTTATCTCCTGGCTGATTACTATTCATCCTTCAATACTCAAATTGAATGAAATTTCATATAATGAGCCATTTTTAATACTATACAATACTTCATAATTAATATTTAATGTTTTTAAATTAATGTTAATGTTGCTCTTCAATTATAGCTTTTACAAAATACAAAATACCTGAAACTTAATGCATTAGCTTCCTGGGATTAACCTGCCACTTATCACCAAATAACATTCCACTCATCATTCCTTAATTATAGAATCCAGAATTTATTTAGGAATTGAATAAGCTTCCTAAAAGATGGCATTCCTCAACCCTGCTTGCAGAGTATACCTTTTGACAACATTCTGACTCATTAGATCTAAGCAGAAGTGTGTGAGGTTTTGGGGAAAGCCACATGAAACTATTGTGCTTTTCCTACTTTTTTCTTCCTATCCTTTAAATCACACATGCAGATATAATAGATAGAGCTTCCTTGGCTATCTGTGAAAAGGAAAGAATCTCCAAGATGGTAATCAAAAATAGGATGGTGAAAAAGAAAAGTAGAAGGAGGCTGATTTCCATAGAACTGTTAAATTACCCTGTTCTCCAGGTGGCTTTTTTTAGTGAGAGAGAAATAAACTTTTTTATTTTTGGTGGAGGCGGGAGGGTATACAATGATAGTGTTATTTTGGACACAATGTTAAAAACAGCTAAATTAAAACAGTTCTTTTCTTCCTTCTACTCTAAATTTTAATCTCTGAATCCAAAGTGACACATATCTTATTACAGAAATCCCATAAAAAAAACTTTGAGTTTGTAAGGATCATTCTTAAATGAATTTTTTGAATCCATCATAGTTTCACATTTAGATAATTTAATATTCTATGAATTTACTTGGATATCTAACTCTTAGCCTTATGTACCACAGGAGGACAGTAAAGCTATAAGGAGGAAGGACTTAAACTTTCCTGTATGTATTCTGTTCTTGTCAACAGCATTCCAGAAACAACTATTCCTCATACTGTGAAACTGCTTCTTATCTCAGCATGTCATAGGTACTCCCAGAACCAGACTCATATGCCCACTTCAGTCAGTTCAGTCGCTCAGTCGTGTCCAACTCTTTGCGAACCCCGTGAATCGCAGCACACAAGGCCTCCCTGTCCATCACCAACTTAGGTAAAAATCTTCGGCAGGCTTGTTTTGAGTGTGTGTGTGGTGTGGAAGGCAGTGATCTAGTAATCTGTGTGGTTTAATAAACTCAGGTGATTCTGATGCACACCCAAGTTTGTACATTCAAATGTCCTGTCTACAACAATAATTACTTCATATTTTTCTCTATATATCTTTGCTTAATATTCTTTAGTCTTTTCTTTAATTCTATTGGGTGTTATAAAAATCCTCATAGCCTGGCCATCTCATAGGAGTCTCTGCCATCCTGGTCAAAATATTAACTGGCTCTCTGCTTTTTTGTTTTGCTTTTGGGCTTTCTGGGTGGACATGATCCTAAGGATTCCTTTTATGTCGTCTTTCATGGCATTCTACAAATTTTCTTCATTTCTCTCTTGTGTTCATTCCTTTATTGCCTAAACACTTGTTTCAGTAGAATAAAAAATCAAGCAACTTCCTAAAAAGTGATACATGGCAGAAGGGGGTGATTATTTTAAGTACTTGAAAACGTCAATTTTTACTTTATATTTTTATGAATATTTAACAAACTACAAATTCCAACTTACAAATATCTTTCTGCAGAATTTTGAGAATGTTTTGCTCTATTTTCTGCTAAAAGGGAATATTATTTTTCAAAGGTCTGATGATATTCTCATTCCCGTTTTGTATGTAAATTTTTTCCCCATCCTTACCTCTACTCTGCTCTTTGCCTTTCCTCTCTCTTGTCTCTTTTCCTTTCCTCTCTCTTGTCTCTTTTCCTTTCTGTGGTTTCCTGAAATCTTTTGATAGGTTTGGTAATTGTTTCATTAGTTATTCTTTCCAAAGATAAGATTTGTATCCTCCTATTATATAATTTTTTCTTGTGACACGTTTTGAATAGTTTATTTTTTAATTTTCTTCTTTTTTTAAAATATTTTCAAGAGTATTTATTACTCTGATGTTAGACATCTCCAATTGGATTTTGAAAGTTTGGCTCATATTGTACATATTTATCATTATTAGGATTTTTCTCTTGCCTGGAAAATCCCATGGATGGAGGAGCCTGGTAGGCTGCAGTCCATAGGGTCGCTAAGTTGGGCAGGACTGAGCGACTTCACTTTCACTTTTCACTTTCATGCATTGGAGAAGGAAGTGGCAACCTACTCCAGTGTTCTTGCCTGAAGAATCCCAGGGACGGGGAGCCTGGTGGGCTGCTGTCTATGGGGTTGCACAGAGTTGGACAGGACTGAAGTGACTTAGCAGCAGCAGCAGGATTTTTCTACTTTCTGGAAGGTTGAGATTACTTAAACTTCTAGCAAACTTGCTGAACTTGGGGATATATACTCAAATGTTTGATTTTGAAAAGCCCATTCTTGTTCTTCAGGTTTTCCAAATTATAATACTTCCAATTTTTGGAGCTCTGTCCTAATCTTTTTGTGCAGAGTAATTAGGCTTTAGGTTTTCTGTTGCTCCATTTACGTTCTTTGTTTGTGTGTGTTTATCTTCTTTTAATTTAAGAAATTATTTTTCATGTTCAGTTCAGTTCAGTTCAAAAGGTCAGTTGTGTCCGATTCTTTGCAACCCCATAAACTGCAGCAGGCCAGGCCTCCCTGTCCATCACCAACTCCCAGAGTCTACCCGAACTATTGAGTCGGTGATGCCATCCAACCATCTCATCCTCTGTCATTCCCTTCTCCTCCTGCTCTCAATCATTCCCAGCATCAGGGTTTTTTCCAATGAGTCAGCTCTTCTCATCAGGTGGCCAAAGTATTGGAGTTTCAGCTTCAGCATCAGTCCCTCCAATGAATATTCAGGGCTAATTTTCTTTCAAATGGACTGGTTGGATCTTCTTGCAGTCCAAGGGACCCTCAAGAGTCTTCTCCAACACCACAGTTCAAAAGCATCAATTCTTCAGTGCTCAGCTTTCTTCACAGTCCTACTCTCACATCTATACATGACCACTGGAAAAACCATAGCCTTGACTAGCCATGGACCTTTGTTGGCAAAGTAATGTCTCTGCTTTTTAATATGCTGTCTAGGTTGGTCATAACTTTCCTTCCAAGGAGTAAGTGTCTTTTAATTTCATGGCTGCAATCACCATCTGCAGTGATCTTCGAGCCCCCAAAAATAAAATCAGCTACTGTTTCTCCATCCATTTACCATGGATTGATGGGACTGGATGCCATGATTTTAGTTTTCTGAATGTTGAGCTTTAAGCCAACTTTTTCACTCTCCTATTTCACTTTTATCAAGAGGCTCTTTAGTTCTTCTTCACTTTCTGCCATAAGGGTGGTGTCATCTGCATATCTGAGGTTATTGATATTTCTCCTGGCAATCTTGATTCCAGCTTGTGCTTCCTCCAGCCCAGCGCTTCTCATGATGTACTTTGCATATAAGTTAAATAAGCAAGATGGCAATATACAGCCTTGACGGACTCCTTTTCCTATTTGGAACCAGTCTGTTGTTCCATTTCCAGTTCTAACTGTTGCTTGCTGACCTGCAAACAGGTTTCTCAAGAGGCAGGTCAGGTGGTCTGGTATTCCCATCTCTTTCAGAATTTTCCACAGTTTATTGTGATTCACACAGTCAAAGCCTTTGGCATAGTCAAGAAAGCAGAAATAGATGTTTTTTGGAACTCTCTTGCTTTTTCCATAATCCAGCAGATGTTGGCAATTTGATCTCTGGTTCCTCTGCCTTTTCTAAAACCGGCTTGAACATCTGGAATTTCACGGTTCACATATTGCTGATGCTGGGCTTGGAGAATTTTAAGCATTACTTTACTAGCATGTGAGATGAGTGCAATTGTGCAGCAGTTTGAACATTCTTTGGCATTGACTTTCTTTGGGATTGGAATGAAAACTGACCTTTTCCAGTCCTGTGGCCACTGCTGAGTTTTCCAAATTTGCTGGCATATTGAGTGCAACACTTCAAAACATCATCTTTTAGGATTTGAATTAACTCAACTGGAATTCCATCACCTCCTCTAGCTTTGTTCATAGTGATGCTTCCTCAGGCCCATTTCACTTCACAGGATGTCTGGCTCAAGGTGAGTGATCACACCATCATGATTATCTGGGTCATGAAGATCTTTTTTGTACAGTTCTTCTGTGTATTCTTGCCACCTCTTCTTAATATCTTCTGTTTCTATTAGGTCCCTACTATTTCTGTCCTTTATTAAGCCCATCTTTGCATGAAATGTTCCCTTGGTATCTCTAATTTTCTTGAAGAGATCTCTAGTCTTTCCCATTCTATTGTTTTCCTCTATTTCTTATCTCTCCTTGCTATTCTTTGGAACTCTACGTTCAAATGGGTATATCTTTCCTTTTCTCCTTTGCTTTTCACTTCTCTTCTTTTCACAGTTATTTGTAAGGCCTCCTCAGACTGCCATTTTTCTCTATTACGTTTCTTTTTCTTGGGATGGTCTTGATTTTTGTCTCCTTTGCAATGAATCGAACCTCTGTCCATAGTTTATCAGGCATTCTGTCTATCAGATCTAGTCCATTAAATCTATTTCTCACTTCCACTGTATAGTCATAAGTGATTTGATTTGGTCATACCTGAATGGTCTAGTGGTTTTCTCCACTTTCCTCAATTTCAGTCTGAATTTGGCAATAAGGAGTTCATGATCTGAGCCACAGTCAGCTCCCGGTTTTGTTTTTGCTGACTATATACAGCTTCTCCATCTTTGGCTGCAAAGAATACAATCAATCTGATTTCGGTGTCAACCATCTGGTGATGTTCATGTGTAGTCTTCTTTTGTGTTGTTGGAAGAGGGTGTTTGCTATGACCAGTGCATTATCTTGGCAAAATTCTATTAGCCTTTGCCTGCTTTATTTTGTACTCCAAGGCCAAATTTTTCTGTTATTCCATGTGTTTCTTGACTTCTTACTTTTGCATTCCAGTCCCCTATAATGAAACGGACATCCTTTTTTGGTGTTAGTTCTAGAAGTTATTGTAGGTCTTTATAGAACTTTTAACTACAGCTTCTTCAATGTTACTGGTCAGGATATACACTTGGATTACCATGATATTTAATGGTTTGCCTTGGAAAATGAACAGAGATAATTCTGTTGTTTTTGAGATTGCATCCAAGTACTGCATTTTGGACTCTTTTGTTGACTATTATGGCTACTCCATTTCTTCTAAGGAATTCCTTCCCACAGTAGTAGATATCATGGTCATCTGAGTTAAATTCACCCATTCCAGTCCATTTTAGTTTGCTGATTTCCTAGAATGTTGAGGTTTACTCTTGTCATCTGTTTGACCACTTCCAAAATCCCTTGATTCATGGACCCAACATTCCAGGTTCCTATGGGATATTGCTCTTTACAGTGTCGAACCTTGCTTCTATCAGAAGTCACATACACAGCTGGGTGTTGTTTTTGTTTTGCCTCCTTGCCTTTATTCTTTCTGGAGTTATTTCTCCACTGATCTCCAGTAGCATATTTGGCACCTACCGACCTGGGGAGTTCATCTTTCAGTGTCCTATCTTTTTGCCTTTTCATACTGCTCATGGGGTTCTCAAGGCAAGAATACTGAAGTGGTTTGCCATTCCCTTCTCCAGTGGATCACACTCTGTCAGACCTCTTCAACATTACCCTTCCATCTTGGGTGGCCCCACATGGCATGGCTTAGTTTCATTGAGTTAGACAAGGCTGTGGTCCATGTGATCAGATTGGATAGTTGTCTGTGATTGTGGTTTCAGTCTGTCTGCCCTCTAATACCCTCTCTCAGTGCCAACCATCTTACTTGAGTTTCTCTTACCTTGTACATGGGGTCTCTCTTCGTGGCTGCTCCAGCAAAGTGCAGTGGAGTAGCTCCTCTTGGCCGCTGCCCCTGAGCTAGGATGTGGGGTAGCTCCTCTCGGTTTTCCTTCTGCACCACCCTCACAGCTGCCACCCTACCATGTTCAATGCCTCCCACAAATGTACGTATTCCTTTCTATTTATTTTTCATAATAAATCACTAAAAAATAAAATTGAATGCTCTGTTTTATGGGTGGAGTTTGTTGATGTTTCTTCATCATGTGTTAATTAGTCAGAGGTATAGTGTATAACAGGTTTCCCAGTGGTACAAGTGGTAAAGAATCCACCTGCCAATGCAGGAAACTAAGGGATGCAGATTGGATCCCTGGGTCAGCAAAATCCCCTGGAGGAAGAAATGGCAACCCACTCCAATATTCTTGCCTGGAGAGCCCATGGACAGGAGCCTGGCAGGCTACAGTCTATGGGGTCGTAAATAGTCAGACGTGACTGAGCAGGGTCACACACACACACAGTGTATAAATGAGAAACCACTAAATAATCATGATATTCATTATTCATTATTATATTAATTATTCCTACCTATTATTTTGGGGGGCTCCAAAATAACTGCCAGAGAAGGCAATGGCACCCACTCCTGTACTTTTGCCTGGAAAATCCCATGGACGGAGGAGCCTGGTAGGGCTGCAGTTCATGGGGTCGCCGGAGTTGGACACGACTGAGCGACTTTACTTTCACTTTTCACTTTCATGCATTGGAGAAGGAAATGGCAACCCACTCCAGTGTTATTGCCTGGAGAATCCCAGGGACGGGAAGCCTGGTTGGCTGCCGTCTATGGGGTCGCACAGAGTCAGACACGACTGAAGTGATGCAGCAGCAAGATAACTGCAGATGGTGACTGCAGCCATGAAATTAAAAGACGCTTACTACTTGGACGGAAAGTTATGACAAACCTAGATAGCATATTGAAAAGCAGAGGCATTACTTTGCCAACAAACATCCATCTAGTCAAGACCATGGTTTTTCCAATAGTCATGTATGAATGTGAGAGTTGGACTATAAAGAAAGATGAGTGCTGAAGAATTGATGCTTTTGAAGTATGGTTTTGGAGAAGAATCTTGAGAGTCCATTGGACTGCAAGGAGATCCAACCAGTCAATACTAAAGGAAATCAGTCCTGAATATTCGTTAGAAGGAAATGATGCTGAAGCTGAAACTCCAATACTTTGGCCACCTAATGTGAAGAACTGACTCATTGGAAAAGACCCTGATGCCAGGAAAGATTGAAGGTGGGAGGAAAGGGGGACAACAGAGGATGAGAAAGTTGGATGGCATCACCGACTCAAGGGACATGAGTTTAATTAGTTCTGTTACTTGGTGATGGACAAGGAAGCCTTTTGTGCTGCAATTCACGGGGTCACAAAGGGTTGGAATATGACTGAGTGACTGAACTGAACTGAACTGATTCTTACCAAGACACTTGTAATCTTCAGTCTTGCAAGCTGAATTATGGGATCCAAAAAAGTGAAGTCAGCTGTTGCTTGGCCTCACAATTCAGTATGCAAATTTTTATTTAATCTAGAAAATCAAGGAAAGACAATAAAGTTTGAGAAATATTGTTAGAACTTTTAAGAGGGAAGAAGTCATTAAAATAAATATTCAAAAATAATCAATTACAGAATGGTAACTATGTTAGCATCAAATTAAACTTTATGGCTGTGATACTATAGAAATATCATGTTATCTCCAGTGAAGAGTAACGGTAATAAAAACATCTTGATGTTTCAATAAAACATTTATTTTCAGAAAAATAAAGTTAATGTAGATGTTTATTGATATAGAAGTTTATATTCAAAATTTGAGACATAAAGATGGTAACTCAAACACCATCACTTCTTAATTAAAGAATGCCTTTTTTGCCAAATGGATAAATATTATCATTTGGGGTAAATAAAAAATGGGGTAAATTGTTTCATTAACTTTGAAATTTTAAATATTATTGAAATCCTTGATTCATATCTCAGCTCAGTTATTTTTGTTGTTTAACATTCATTCAAAGTTAATTAAAGAACTGTCTTCTCAATAACTATAATTTATTTTCCATGTTTGCTTCCACACACACACACACATATATATGTTTATATATAAATATATTTAATGCAGTTATAATTGTTCTGTTCTGTTATGATGTAAGATTATAATGAAATGTGAACTTTTACAGATATATTTTCCTGCTTATATGTCTCTCTTTAGTGGCTGTTCTTTATTTCTTGAAATAACCAAGATACTCTAGATGTATGTACTGACCAGTGATGGTAAGCTATACAGTGAGCAATGGTTGCTCAATGTCCTAAAACATTCTATGTCACAATGATGTGATAATAGTGCTAAATCTCAACAGTCTACTTAGTTTCAAGAGATAAATGCCTTGTGAATATGTAGTACTCAGTCAGTCAGTTCAGTCACTCAGTCGTGTCTGACTATTTGTGATCCCATGAATTACAGCACAACAGGCCTCCCAGTCCATCACCAACTTCCAGAGTTCACTCAAACACATGTCCATCGAGTTTCCAGGTTTCTCTTACCTTGGAGTGGGGTATCTCTTTCACGGCTGCTCCAGCAAAGTGCAGCCGCTGCTCCTTATCTTGGATGAAGGATATCTCCTCACACTGCCCTTCCTGACCTTGAATGTGGAGTAGCTCCTCTCGGCCCTCCTGGGCCCGTGCAGCCGCTGCTCCTTGGACATGAGGTTGCTCCTCTCGGGCGCTTCCCCTGACCTCAGGGAAAAGCATCTCTTGGATTATTCCTTTGAAATATCAATTTTCTCCATAGGAATATAGATGGAACTATGTGTCAGAGACATTATGGAAATACTTAAGGAAAATATTCTGTATTAAAGACAAAATAAATTACATGATCTATATGTGCTTTGTTAATATATCTTACTTGAATTTTCTCAGTTTTTTGAATTAATGGATGACCCTTAGTCAGCTGACTTTTTTGGAAGGTTCAAAAAAAAAAAAAACATTAAACACATACACCTACTTCTAGTTCTTGAGAAAATCATGCCTATCTGAAAAATTTTCCCTGATTCATATCGCCTTATCTGAAATAACATCTCCCTGCTTTAAGCCTCTGCAAATTTTTCATATATTGTTTTATTTTTTGTAACATCATTACACAGTATTTGAAATATTAAATATTTATCTATACAGTTATATGTATCTCTCACACACATGCATCCATTGTTAAGAGCAATCATATCAGGGAATTAATTTTATTCTTTATTATATCTCCAGCACTTAGAATAATGTCTGACATGAAATAGATCACAGTCATTATTTATTAGAATGAATAAGAGAAAGGATTCCTCTATCTCCCATTTACCCCAAGGTCTATTGAAATGGTAGAAAGATGTGAAAAAGTATAATAAACTCACAAACCTGGGCAAGAGGGAAAAAAAAAACAAACAACTAATGACTTTTTGGAAAAATAAACAGCATAAAAAATAAAATTTATAGATACAATGGAGAAGAGAAAGAACCAATCCAAAAATAAGATATATCAAAAACAAACCAACAACACATAGCACACACCAGAGAAGGCAATTACAAATGGCAAAGTATTTGTTTTTCTTATTAAAAAATATTCAAATTATGGATTAAAAGAGAAAAGATTCCTGGGAAACATACTAAGGTAAATATTAACTACCAACACAAAAAAATAAAAGTGCAATTGGAGAACTCTCTTTAACAAAGTAGGCTGAGTGTACTTCCCCAACTCAGGAAGCAGTGTAGAAGAACCACACTACTAGAGATGTTAATTTCTGTACCAAATTATTTTGTCTCATGAGTATGGAGAAGGCAATGGCACCCCACTCCAGTACTCTTGCATGGAAAATCCCATGGACCGAGGAGCCTAGTAGGCTGCAGTCCATGGGGTCGCTAAGAGTCGGACACGACTGAGTGACTTCACTTTCACTTTTCACTTTCATGCATTGGAGAAGGAAATGGCAACCCACTCCAGTGTTCTTGCCTGGAGAATCCCAGAGATGGGGGAGCCTGGTGGGCTGCCCTCTATGGGGTTGCATAGAGTCGGACACGACTGAAGTGACTTAGCTAGCTAGCTATGATAGAAATAGAAAGAAGCAGCCTAGAGTTCTTAGGAAATTATCTACCAAAATATGGAAGAATCATGTTGTTGAGAATGGAAGAAACAAGACAACCTCGTGTATAGGAAATGCAAGAAATGACAAAAGTGTATGTTAAGTGGTTGTAATATATGTAGGATGATTAAATTTGCCTATCAAAAATGCTGCAGTTATTTGGTTTTAGAATGAAAAGAGTAATCAATGAACCAGAGATAGGGCAGAAGGAAACATACACCCTGAAGCACAAGGAGGCAAAATGAAAGAAAATATAATTGCATTGCACTATTGAATGAAAAAGAGTTGAATTTCACATTTGTAAGAGTAAAGCAGAACAGAGAAAAAAGCAACTAAAGCAAAATAAAAGTGATAAAAAAAGTCCTCTGTTCCCCAAATTAATGCTATTATAACACATACAAACATATTTAAAATAATTTGCTATAGAGCTAGAATGAACTATTCTCTTGTGTCCTTAGCTTGAAGCAGGGTTTGCAATATCTCCCAGATATTTAACTTGTTGCTTTGAGATTTGTACCTTTGTCTGAGAGACTCTGTAACCTTGGGCCCCAAGGAAATTAAAAACTTCAATGGTATTTTGATCTGAGACCTTCATGGGGGAATACATATTAATATGTCATCTACATACTATAGGATAACACCGTCTTTTAGGTGTTTTTCCTTTAGTTCCTTTCCTACGAACACACACAGAAGTCACTCAGTCGTGTCTGACTCTTTGCGACCCCATGGATTGTAACCCACCAGGATCCTCGGTCCATGGGATTTTCCAGGCATGAATACTGGAGTGGGTTTGCTGTTTCCTTCTCCAGTGTATTGTCACATTTGGCCTGAGTTGGGATCAGTCCACCCAAAGATAAACAGATATTGTGATTAGGGATGACCTGAGATGCAAAAAAAAAAAAAGAAACATAAGAAACAAAACAGACATCCTTGAGATCAAGCACAATAAACCATTTAGCATCCTCAGGGATCTGGGCTAATATTCTTTAAGGATTGGCCAAAAGGGTATGTATAGGGACCAGCACCTTGTTTACTTCTCTAAGGCCTTGTGTCATCCTATATTCCCCATTTGGCTTAACAACTGGCAGAAAAGGAATATTGCATGAAGACTGGCAGAGCATCAACAGGCCATGTCTTAAGAATTTATCTAAGAAGTGTTGTAAACTGTTCTTAGCTTCCAACTTTATGGGATATTGTCTCTTGTAAGTGTTGGAAGTTTCTGGCCTAAGGCTAATTCTTAGAGATTGAGAATTTATGGACTTTCGAGGAATTCCTTTGTCCCATATTAATGGATCCACTGCTTTTAGAATATGGCTGGAAATAGGACTCTGCTCTTCTGGCTGGTTTGTCTTAGAGCCAAAATCAGTGTTGCTTGGGGTCTCCTAGTCAGAGTATGGCCCCAAGGGAGCTCAGAAGATCTCTCCCCAGAAGTGGGATGGGACAGTCAGGTAAAACTAAAAAAGCAAGTGAAATCAACTGCTGCTCAAATTGGCAAGTGAGAGGTCCAGTAAAATAATGGTACAAGGCTTTTTCGTGATACCAATCACAGTACAGCTTTTGGAGGAAAGATGTCCAGTGTGAGAAATTAAAGACAAATTAAATGGCTCTCATATCAATTACAAAATCAATCTTCTTAACTGCCAAGTATATGACTATTTAGGGCTCCTCAGTGGATACAGATATTTTGTTGGAGTGGGGGTGGGGGGAGAGGGAGCTCCCAGAATCCCTGGGCCATCTCAGTCATCCAGTAGGGCCATTTCAAAAGTGGGAGCTTCCTTTCCCCCTTAGGACTGAGGACAGTCCCTGTTCTGATGAAATGTTCGTTTGCATACTGGGCTTAGCCCCAGGGGCTCTTGCTGGCAATTCAGGCCCAGTAGCCAAATTTACTTGCATTTTTAACATTCAGATCAGATCAGATCAGTAGCTCAGTCTTGTCCGATTCTTTGCGACCCCATGAACTGCAGCACGCCAGGCCTCCCTGTCCATCACCAACTCCCAAAGTTAACCCAGAATCACATCCATCGAGTCAGTGATGCCATTCAGCCATCTCATCCTCTGTCATCCCCTTCTCCTCCTGCCCCCAATCCCTCCCAGCATCAGAGTCTTTTTCAGTGAGTCAACTCTTCGCACGAGGTGGCCAAAATACTGGAGTTTCAGCTTTAGCATCATTCCTTCCAAAGAAATCCCAGGGCTGATCTCCTTCAGAATGGACTGGTTGGATCTCCTTGCAGTCCAAGGGACTCTCAAGAGTCTTCTCCAACACCACACTTCAAAAGCATCAATTCTTTGGCACTCAGCCTTTTTCACCTTCCAACTCTCACATCCATACAAGACCACAGGAAAAACCATAGCCTTGACTAGATGAACTTTTGTTGGCAAAGTGATGTCTCTGCTTTTGAATATGCTATCTAGGTTGGTCATAACTTTCCTTCCAAGGAGTAAATGTCTTTTAATTTCATGGCTGCAGTCACCATCTACAGTCATTTTGGAGCCCAGAAAAATAAAGTCTGACACTTTTCCCACTGTTTCCCCATCTATTTCCCATGAAGTGGTGGGACCGGATGCCATGATCTTAGTTTTCTGAATGTTGAGCTTTAAGCCAACTTTTTCACTCTCCACTTTCACTTTCCTCAAGAGGCTTTTGAGTTCCTCTTCACTTTCTGCCATAAGGGTGGTGTCGTCCGCATATCTGAAGTCATTGATATTTCTCCAGGCAATCCTGATTCCAGCTTGTGTTTGTTCCAGTCCAACGTTTCTCATGCTGTACTCTGCTTAGAAGTTAAATAAACAGGGTGACAATATACAGCCTTGACGAACTCCTTTTCCTATTTGGAACCAGTCTGTTGTTCCATGGCCAGTTCTAACTGTTGCTTCCTGACCTGCATACAAATTTCTCAAGAGGCAGATCAGGTGGCCTGGTATTCCCATCTCTTTCAGAATTTTCCACAGTTTATTATGATCCACACAGACAAAGGCTTTGGCATAGTCAAGAAAGGAGAAATAGAAGTTTTTCTGGAACTCTCTTGCTTTTTCTATGATCCAGCAGATGTTGGCAATTTGATCTCTGGTTCCTCTGCCTTTTCTAAAACCAGCTTGAACATCAGGAAGTTCATGGTTCACGTATTGCTGAAACCTGGCTTGGAGAATTTTGAGCATTACTTTACTAGCGTATGAGATGAGTGCAATTGTGTGGTAGTTTGAGCATTCTTTGGCATTGCCTTTCTTTGGGATTGGAATGAAAACTGACCTTTTCCAGTCCTGTGGCCACTGCTGAGTTTTCCAAAAGTGCTGGCATATTGAGTGCAGCACTTTCACAGCATCATCTTTCAGGATTTGGAATAGCTCAACTGGAATTCTATCACCCCCACTAGCTTTGTTCATAGTGATGCTTTCTAAGGCCCACTTGACTTCACATTCCAGGATGTCTGGCTCTAGGTTAGTGATCACACCATCGTGATTATCTGGGTCGTGAAGATCTTTTTTGTACAGTTCTCCTGTGTATTCTTGCCACCTCTTCTTAATATCTTCTGCTTCTGTTAGGTCCATACTATTTCTGTCCTTTATTGAGCTCATCTTTGCATGAAATGTTCCTTTGGTATCTCCGATTTTCTTGAAGAGATCCCTAGTCTTTCCCATTCTGTTGTTTTCCTCTATTTCTTTGCATTGATCACTGAAGAAGGCTTTCTTATCTCTTCTTGCTATTCTTTGGAACTCTGCATTCAGATCTTTATATCTTTCCTTTTCTTCTTTGCTTTTCACTTCTCTTCTTTTCACAGCTATTTGTAAGGCCTCCCCAGTCAGCCATTTTGCTTTTTTGCGTTTCTTTTCTATGGGAATGGTCTTGATCCCTGTCTCCTGTACAATGTCACGAACCTCATTCCATAGTTCATCAGGCACTCTATCTATCAGATCTAGGCCCTTAAATCTATTTCTTACTTCCACTGTATAATCACAAGGGATTTGATTTAGGTCATACCTGAATGGTCTAGTGGTTGTCCCTACTGTCTTCAATTTAAGTCTGAATTTGGCAATAAGGAGTTCATGGTCTGGGCCACAGTCAGCTCCTGGTCTTGTTTTTGCTGACTGTATCATCTTTGGCTGCAAAGAATATAATCAATCTGATTTCAGTGTTGACCATTTGGTGATGTCCATGTATAGAGTCTTCTCTTGTGTTGTTGGAAGAGGGTGTTTGTTATGACCAGTGCATTTTCTTGGCAAAACTCTATTAGGCTTTGCCCTGCTTCATTCCATATTCCAAGGCCAAATTTGCCTGTTACTCCAGGTGTTTCTTGACTTCCTACTTTTGCATTCCAGTCCCCTATAATGAAAAGGACATCTTTTTTGGGTGTTAGTTCTAAAAGATCTTGTAGGTCTTCATAGAACTGTTCAAGTTCAGCTTCTTCAGCGTTACTGGTGAGGCATAGACTTGGATTACTGTGATGTTGAATGGTTTGCCTTGGAAACGAACAGAGATCATTCTGTCATTTTTGAGATTGCATGCAAGTACTGCATTTAGGACTCTTTTGTTGACCATGATGGCCACTCCATTTCTTCTGAGGGATTCCTGCCTTCAGTAGTAGATATAATGGTCATCTGAGTTAAATTCACCCACTCCAGTCCATTATTAATCTTACTTGTAGATGGATTATTGAACTTTTTTGGCCCCCTTTAGTTGTTCTGAGGTTGCAAAGCATGACTTACAGCAACTATCAATTTCATAAGACCCCAGCCTGTCTTTTCTCACATTGGTTTTTCTCTTCTTCCTCAGTTTGTTCTTGACTGTTAATCACCCTTTGGGCTACATACAGGATCTGGAACAGTGGAGTGTGGGGCAAATTGTAACTTGCAAGTTTTCTGCATAATATAAAGAGTAGAGTTAAAAAGAGAACAGTACAAGTGGGTAGACACACAGATGGACTCAGAGAGGGAGTTGTGCCCTTGTGGTAGTTTAAATCACTTATATAGGGCATTTTCTTCTTGATTTCTTTTGACCAATCATTTTTATTTGCTTAGTTTTGAATCTGTATTTGCTAAATCTCAGGATCCTCCAATATGCTTGTGTATTTCTCAGCCAAGATGGATTGCACCAAAGAGGCCTATGGGTAAACTTGACATTCACTCACCTTTTGGTCTCCAAGGAGCTTTCAAGTGAGGAAGGTTTCCTTGATTTCAGGAATGAGAAATATGTGGTCTCTTATCTCTTATCTGGCAGCCCCGGACTCTTCTCCCAGTTATCCTGATATTGATATTTTGAAGTTTCTGTTCATTGGGAATGAACTCCAGCTGCTTAACCTGGGGTCCCTCTATCTCCTGTCTCAAAATCATCAGGGATACTTACTATAGCATGTTTATCTTTTAAATAAAGGGAAACTATGTATTTTATTTAACATTTCCAAATCTAATATAATATGATACTGATTTTTAATATCATAATATTTAATTCAGTCTATCAGAGACAGTTACTTGGAGTGAAAGGACTGATTTTTAATGTAATTTGATAGAAAATAAGATTTTTCTGTAGGAAAAAAAAACCTCTTAGACACAACTTTTATCCTTGCTGGGACTGATGAAGTAGATGTTACTTACTTAGTTATATATTAACTTGATGGAAATCATATTCAGAACAAATAAATCTTGTCTCTGCACACTGTACTATCATTTCAAATCAGCTATTGCCACTTAAAAAGAAATTTCTGCCAATTATCACCATATTTTTCATCCTCTTTTTTAATAATATTTTTGAAATTAATCAGATTTGTAAACAATTATATTTCAGAAGCAAGATGTAATGACTAGATACATTATTTTTAAAAATGAGGTGAAAAGCAATGAATAAAATAAATGACAAACAGAAAAAATAATGTAATTTCTCACATTCAAAATTGCTTTGAGGACTAAGGGGAATTAGCATTTTAGAGGTGACTGTTCAATTTTAAATCGATCCTTCCATACACTATTAAAATAATAACAGAACAGCAAGAAAAGTCACCTCTGTACCTGACAACAAAAAGTGGGGAAAAAAAACAAAAAACTTAGTTGTTTGTGCAACATATCCAATTAAATGATTCATACAGTACTTTATTTGGTTGGGCATTCATCAGATAACCTTCCCAGTGTTCCAGTGGCATCTTTGTCATTTGTATACTGTTCTAAATTAGTGTGCAAGAATGTCACCTGAAGGAAGCTAGTTAATTAAGAGCTTTTAATGAGTATACCATTTCTCTAAGAAACTTTATGGTCTCTTTGAATATAATGTTACAGTGATAATTTTTTTAGTTGTCAAGATTCATCTTATTCTATTTTATTGTACTATACATTTATAACTCATGTCAGTGATTAAAATGTTAAATTGTTGAGGAAATATATTCAAACTTATGGTAAAATTATATATTCAAACATCACACAAACCAGCATCAAGCAATTACACTGGTGGAAGAAAACACTATTAAAAGTTGAAAACTGCAATTAGGGTGATGTCAGCAAGATGGCAGAATAGAAGGTCTCTGACTTTATTCCCCCTGCTGCTGCTGCTGTTGCCAAGTCACTTCAGTCGTGTCCGACTCTGTGCGACCCCATAGATGGCAGCCCACCAGGCTCCCCCGTCCCTGGGATTCTTCAGGCAAGAACACTGGAGTGGGTTGCCATTTCCTTCTTCAATGCATAAAAGTGAAAAGTGAAAGCGAAGTTGCTCAGTCATGTTAGACTCTTCGCGACCCCATGGACTGGAGCCTACCAGGCTCCTCCATCCATGCGATTCTCCAGGCAAGAGTACTGGAGTGGGGTGCCATTGCCTTCTCCATAAGTAATTGCCAAATTACAATTATCCTCAGACAAAAGTGCATTTGTGGGAGCTTTGGGATCCAGATAGAAGATGATAAAACTGCAGTGGAGTTCAGGACCAAAGAGCATCATTTTGAGAATGCAGGCTGTGTTCAGTTGTCTGACTCACAAACCACATTCACAGCTACAGACCCAGAAAAAGCTTCATACTTTTGTGAACTCAGTTACTTGGCCTTTGTCCTGCCATCAGAACAATATATCAAAGGACCTTGGAAGAGTCATGCTTCAGGTGACAGTCTTGCAGACTTTGATCCCAGCTATTGACATTGAAGTAAGCCTGTGACCAAGCTCTAGCCCCTCTTGGCCCAGTCTAGGAGCCCCTGGAGGCAACTGTGGAAGTTGGTCTGACAGTAGATTCTTAAATGCCTTGTAACTGTATTATAACTTCTTCTATATGCAGTATGTGAATTGTCCTGCTGGCCTAGGGATCCGACCATAAACACTCATGCCTATATCCCAAACATCCTGAAATAGATCTATACTTGGTTCTATCTCCTCCCAACTGCAGACCATAAGCAGTCTTGATAGTCCAAAGTTCTGCAGGGAGACAGACCTATCAGAGCACTTGGAGACAGACTAGTCCACATTGGTCCAAGAGCAAGTATGGACATGATCAAGTGCTCAGCTCCAACACTTCCCAGCTCTGGTCCACACATAGTCCTGCTTACCCAGAGACCAGAAAACACACGTGTTCATGTACCTGGAGGTAAGCCTGCCAACCACAGTCTGACTGTTTATCCCAAAACAACAATATAACAGCTTTAATCCCTCCTATCCTTTCAGGGATCAGTTCTGCCCACTCAAGACCTGGTTAGAGACATATCCACCCATTTCCCAGAAACAGAGCTGCGTACCTCAGACTCAGTAAAGTCCCTGAAGCAGCCCTGGGATTTGGTTCTGGTCCAGTCTTGGTTCCAGTCTTGCATGTGTAAGGAACCACCCAGCAGGAGCCCTCCCAGGGAACTAGTGGGGATTCATACATATCTGTGCATTTGACAACAGACTCATTAGCTGCAGATTCAAGAGTGGGGCTTGAGACAAACACTTATCCAAGCATTACTCTACTGAACAAGGTCTTAAAGGAAGTCCTATTCACATTGGGACCAGATAGATTCAATTCTCTGATAGCAGGCCTACAAACTGTACCACCTACTGAAAATTCAGTAACAATTTCACAGCCTGGTTTCAACCCGGCATAACTAATTTTGAAAGTAATCCCAATAGCCCAGGGAACTGACAGAAGGTATTTACTTATCAAAATCAATCTTTAAAGACTGAAGAGATCTTTATTATTGCAAGGCTAAATGAATCACATACACATGCAAAAGCAGGCAAATATGATGCACCAAAGGAAACTAATAAAACTCTGATAGCCAACCAAGAATGAATTGAATATCTGAATTTTACCTAACAAAGATAGAAAACAATCATCTTAAAGTAACCCAATGAAATGCAAGAGAACACAGGTAAACAACTAAAGAAAGCAGGGAAAAACAATGCATGAACAAAGTGAGAAAAGTAATAAGTAAATATAAACCATACAAAGGAACAAAACAGAAATCCTGGAG
Source organism: Bos taurus (assembly GCF_002263795.3). Taxonomy (NCBI): domain Eukaryota; kingdom Metazoa; phylum Chordata; class Mammalia; order Artiodactyla; family Bovidae; genus Bos; species Bos taurus. The sequence continues at coordinate 57,653,183 of NC_037338.1, read as the reverse complement.
CAGAAGATACAATGACAGAATGGAAAAATTCAATAGAGATCTTCAACAACTGCCTCTATCACACAGAAGAAAAAAAAATCTTCAAACTCATGGACAGATTATTTGAAATTAACAAAAGAAGAACAAAAAGAAAAAATGGAAAATAGGTGAAGAAAATTTCCATGAATAATGGGACTATCAAGTAAATGAACATTCATTTACATCATGAAAGTCCCAGGAGAAGACAGAGAGAAAGGGAAACATTTTTTTTATTTAAAGAAATAACAGCTGAAAACTTATATATTAAATTTTAGTAGAAATATGGACATCCAGATACAGAAAGCTCAAAAGACCCACCAAAAAGTTCTCTCAAAAATGATTAACCCAAGAAACATTTTAATCAAGATATTAAAAGTCAAAGATAAATGAGAAAGTTTGGAAGCAATAAGAGAAAAATGATTCATTACATACAAAGCAACCTTCCTACCCCCATAAAAATCTATCAGCAAGTTTCTCTGGAGGAACATTTCACGCCAAGAGAAAGTAGGATGATATATACAAAGTGCTAAGAAAAAGACAACAAAGAATACCATCCCAGAAAAATTATCCTTCAGAAATAAAGGAGATACTAAGACATTCAAGACATTCCCAGATAAACAAAATCTAAGGGAGTTCATCACAACTAGCATTGACTTACAAGAAATTCTAAAAGTAGCTCTTCAAGTTGAAATAAAAGGATGCTATGTAACAATATGAAAACATAAAAGTATAAAACTCACTGGTACAGGTAAAAATATGGTTGAATTCAGACTACACTAATACTGTAATGATGGTGCATAAATCTCTTTTATCTCTAGCATAAAAGTTAAAAGACAATAGTTTTAAATGTAGGTGTAGCTACAATAATTTCATGATAGATGAAAATTATGACATCAATAGCATAAGATGTGGAGGTATGAGATGTGGGGGTATGAGAAGTAAAATCTAGAGATATTTTTATGAGTTGAATATAATTTATTGTCAGTTTTAAAAAAGCTGTCATATCTATAATGTGCTTTGTGTAAGTTCCATGATAACTAGAAAGAAAAATGTCTGGTAAATACACAAAAGTTATAGAGAAAGTAACTAAATCACACAACTAAAATAAATAAATATACAACAAAGGAAAATGTCAAAAGTGGAAAAAATGAGCAAAGGAACTTAAAAAGTCAGAAAATTGTTAAATGGCAATTAAAAATGACAATATCAATAATAATTATTTTAAATGTAAATTGATTAAATTGTCCAATCAAAATATGCAGAGTGGCTGAATGGAAAAAAAAAAAAAACAAAACATGATCTAACACTACAAGAGACTCACTTTAGTTTTAAAGACAGATATAGATGAAAGTGAAGGAATGGAAAAAGGTATGCTGGGAAAAATGCTGGGAAAGATTGAAGGGGATGGCAGAGGATGAGATGGTTGGATAGCATCACCTACTCGATGGACATGAGTTTGAGTAAGCTCCCAGAGTTTGTGATGGAAAGGGAAGCCTGGAATGCTGCAGTCTATGGGGTCAGACATGCAAAGAGTCGGACACGACTGAGCGACTGAACTGATGCAATAGTAATCAAAGAACATAAGTGGCTACACTTAGATTAAATAGGTTTACAGTCAAAACTCGACTTCCCTGGTGGCTCAGATGGTAAAGTGTCTGCCTACAATGCGAGAGACCTGGGTTCAATCCCTGGGTTGGGAAGATCCCCTGGAGAAGGAAATGGCAACCCACTCCAGTATTCTTGCTTGGAAAATCCCATGGACGGAAGAGCCTGGTAGGCTACAGTCCATGGGGTCACAAAGAGTTGGACACGACTGAGTGACTTCATTTCACTTCACTTCACTTCACTTCATAGTCAAAATTGGTCACAAGGGATAAAGGTCACTATATAGTGATATAGGAGTGAATTCATCAAGAGAATATAGCAATTGTAAATATATATCTGACCAATATTGTATCATCTCCTTCTTTAGAGGAATGATTAGCAAAATTGAAGGAAGAAAGAGACAGAAATATGATAATAGTAAAAGACATCAATAACTCACTTTCTAACTGGATAGATTACCTAAACAAAAAAATCAATGAGGAAACAATGAAATTATAGGCAGAAAGGACATTAAAGATTATAGAGAACTTCCAATCCAATAGCACCAGAATACATACTCTTCTCAAGAGCACAAAAAATGTTTCTTAAGACATATCATATTTTAGGCTGCAAAGTAAAACTTAAAAATTTTAAGATATCAAAAATCATATTAAGTATATTTTCTGACCAAATTTTATAAAAATTGAAATCAGTAACAGGAGCATAACTGCCATGCCCTCCTCCAGGGGATCTTCCTAACCCAGGAATAAAACCCATATCTCCTGAATCTCCTGTATTGCAGGCAGATTCTTTACCCACACTGAGCCACCAGGGAAGACCAAGAACTATCACATAGTCCATTAATTCCACTTCTACATTTCTATCTGAAGAAAACAAAAATAGTAACTCAAACAGATATATGCTATTCCAAATTCATTGTTATTTACAATAGCCACAATATGGAAACAACCTAAGTGTTCACTGATGGATGAATGGATAATGAAATTATATATATATATATAACCTGGAGAAGGCAATGGCACCCCACTCCAGTACTCTTGCCTGGAGAATCCCATGGATGGAGGAGCCTGTTAGGCTGCAGTCTATGGGGTTGCTAAGAGTCCGACACAACTGAGCGACTTCACTTTGACTTTTCACTTTCACATATTGGAGAAGGAAATGGCAACCCACGCCAGTGTTCTTGCCTGGAGAATCCCAGGGAAGGGGGAGCCTGGTGGGCTGCCGTCTATGGGGTCACACAGAGTAGGACACAACTGAAGCGACTTAGCAGCAGGAGCAGCATATATATATCCCCCTTTCCAGGGGATCTTCCTGACCCAGGAATCAAACCTGGGTCTTCTGATCTGCAGACAGATTCTTTAGCATCTGAGCCACATACATAAATTCATATATTGTATGATCTCTTATATGTACTGAGAACCGACTGATGGTTATCAGAGATGGGGGTGGGAGTAAGAGAAACAGGTGATGAAGTTCAAATGGTAAAAAAGGAAAAAATAAGAATTATATGAATGATCATGAGATGGAGAGATTTTTAAGGACCAGTTGTTTTTAAACTTGGAAAAGTTCAATAACAAAAAAGAAATATAGATATGTGTATATATATATATATATATATATATATATATATATATTTCAGGGGAGTAAGTCAGATGTGGGCAATTTTTAAGAGAGGAAATTATTTTAGAAAAATACTGTTCATTCATTAGTTAGGTGAATGCAGGCATTATTTTTAAAAAATGCATTTTGAGCTGAATATTTTGGCTTCAAAAGGCTATCTCTGGCCTTGGGTGAAACTCTAGTATGTGCTACATTTTAATTTACACACAATCTTGCAAACGTTTTTAAGTGCTCACATATTATATGTCAGTTGTTATATAGAAATGTGATTTTTATATCTATAATGTTTGCCAGCCACAATAAGGAATTCAAATGTCATTGAACTTATTGTTTCCTTGAGACTCTACTGATCTATGTTCTCTTACTGCCAGTTCTTTTTCCTCAATATTTTTATGCTATAAATTTTATCTAACTGTGCTACAAATGAAAATTCTGTGCAAGTTGAGAACCAAAAAATAAAAATCCCACATATCCTAACCCTTTTTCTTTTCAAAGAAGACTTTAAAATGACAAGTACCTCAAATCTGCTAGGATGGCTTTTATCAAAAAGAGAAGAAGCAAGTTTCAGTGAGGATGTGGAATAAAGGGAATCCTTGTACAAGCTGATATGAATGTAAATTTGTGTAGCCAGTATGGCATGCAGTATACAGTTTCCTTAATAATTTCCCTATATATAAATATATATATATATATAAACATTGCAATATATATATTTGAATCTTGAACAACACAAGGATTTGGTATATTGACCCCTGCACAGTCAAGAGTCACATATAACTACATTTGGAATCCTCTATCCAAGGTCTTGCATTTTTAGATTCAATCAACCTCGAATTGTGTAGTACTATAATAGGGCTTACCTGGTGGCTCAGATGATAAAGAATCTTCTTGCAGTTCAGAAGCCCTGAGTTCAATCCTTGGGTTGGGAAGATCCCATGGAGAAGGGAATAGCTTCATTCCAGTATTCTTACATGGAGAACCCCGTGGACAGAGGCACACATATGGCACCATTCCCAAGTAGCTCAGTGATAAAGACTCTGCCTGCCAATGCATGAGACACCGGATGCAGGTTCTGGTTCAACAAGATCCCCTGAAGGAGGAAATGGCAACTCACTCCAGTATTCTTGCCTGGGGAATCCCATGGATGTAGGAGCCTGGCAAGCTACAGTCCATAGGGTCGCAAAGAGTCAGACATGACTGAGCATGCAAGCATGTAGTACATATGTATTGAAAAAAAAAATTGACATATATAAGTGAAACTGCATAGCTCAAAGCCATGTTGTTCAAGGTTCAACTGTTTATGTAATACAAGCATAATGTATACATAATGTGAGATATGTATTATTGTGGGCTTCCCTGGTGGCTCAGACAGCAAAGAATCTGCTTGCAATGTAGAAGACCCTGGTGCAATCCCTGGATTAGGAAGATCCCCTGGAGAAGGGAATGGCTAGTTCAGTATCTTCCCTGGAGAATTCTGTGGACAGAGAAGCCTGACATACTACAGTCCATGGGGTTGCCAAGAGTTAGACATGACTGAGTGACTAACACACACACACACACACATATTATTTTATACACATTTATCTTACAGCTGTGGAATCATAGTTTGAAAGAAGAAACAGTTCCAGAAGACTCATTTGAAGTACTTGTGATCCTATATGATTTATTAGCACTCACGGTGATTATAGAAGGCATATAATCACTGTACTATAATCAGAACTCTACTCAAATATATTAATCACTTTTGGATCAGGTTTTTTTTGTATTATTATTGAATTACACAATTTTCTGATATAATTTGGTTATAAATCTGTTATCATATATATGCATGACAAATATGTTTTTCACATTTGTGAATTACTTTTTATTTTTGCTAAATGAATTGTCTGAAAAGTACTTTGATTTTTTTGTGAGAAGTTGTTTTATGAAATATATTTCCTTAAGAGTTCATTGATTGTTTGTCCTGTTTGTGTTAACTGGTACATTTATGTCTCTCATGATGTTACAAAGATTTTCTCTTATTCTCTTTCAAAAGTTTAATAGTTTTGGCTTTCATTTAGGCCTATGATCAATTTTTATTTTTCTACATAAGGTAGGGTATTAAAACTTAAATTCTCTTTCTGATAAGAGACATTTTAATCTAGCATTCTGATTTTTATCTAGCATTCTTTGTTAAATGGTTGCTCAATTTAGCTATCTAGGTACCTTTGTTAAAAAAAAATTTACTGTATATGTGTGATCTTGCTTCTGAACTCTGTTTTATGGCAATGTTAAAATTTTTTTCATTGCTTTTTGGGGACAAAAATTGAAAACATCAGATTTACATTTCTGCCATTTCTTTAGATGGTCAGAATACCTCCCACTAACTTCTAAATGATTTTTACACAAAATAAAGTATTGCTTATACTTAAATATTTGACATTTCTGGCACTCTCTCTTCCTTTATATAGATTCAAATTTTCATCTGGTATATTTTTTTTTCCTTTGCTTAAAGAATTTCCTTTGTAGAAAAATATCTTTCTTTTTTGAAAGACATTTTTGTGTTTAGAATTCCAAGTTGATGGATTTTCTTATTTTTCTTTGTGTTCTAAAAGTGCTCTTCCATCCTCTCTAGTTTATATATATTCTATTGTTGTCAGTTATAAACCTTATTTATTTATATATAACATATTCTTATATCTGGCTGCTCTAAAAGTGTTTCTCTTTAAAACTGTCTATATGCACTTTGTTTAATGCACTTTTCCAATTTTCTAAAAATATAAATCTATAAAGAGGACACTAAAGATGTAAATATTGCTATAAGCATTTAATTTAGAATAACTTGATAAATATATGTATTAAATGATTTTATGACTTTGTTTGGGCTTGCAGAATTGAATCCATGTTATTGTTTTAATTAAACAATCCTTCTTTCCAGAAAAAGGAGAAAGACTAAATTTTTTTTTTTTAATGTAAAAAATCTCTCTGGTCATACAACTTGGTTCCAGAACATCTGTGAATTATTTTCCATATAAAACTTGAATATTTTCCAGGGGAAAATAAAAGACATAGAAATGCATAACTCAAGCTCTTTTTGAGATGCTTGAACACTGAACACAAAATTGATAAAAAGTATCATACTTTTTGTTTGGAAAAGAAAGATAATATTTTATTGGGAAAAACATCTCCTTATCAAATGGCATTGTTTTACATTCTATAATTTCACTGACACACAATCTGTAAGAACAGTTACTGATGCATTTGTAGTAAATATTTTGCTTTATAGTCAGATTGGACCTCTGGTATGCAAAGTACAAAACAGTTCCTTGGCTAAAAGTGATAAATATACAAGGCAAATTTGTTTGAGAATGTCTTTGTATCTGTGGAGCTCCATTACATTGGGGGAAATTTCCATTTAATTGAAGATTATCTTGATTTTAATAGACAATTGAAGTTAGTACTACTAGAGAATTAACAATGTAGAAAGCAGAAAAAATGTTGCCATGAAAATAAAAATGCAGTAAAATGCCTACTAAACAATCTTTATTCAAAACAGAAAATAATTTTCATTTCTCCATATTTTGTTTCAGTATTAACCAAAATATCAGATAATTTGTATATGAAGAAATTGTCTCTCATGATTTGTGCAGTGAAAGAGAAAAGAGATGATGGTTTTAAATTCACATGGATGAACAGTTGATCTTCAGAGAAAAGGGGTTCACACTTTAAAATGGGGAAAAATATAGAAATAAACAGAAAAAAAAATGAAACCACAAATGGCTTTCTTATTATCTCATTGCTCTCCCAAAGATCATTTCTATTATTTCAAGTAGTTTACTCAAAGGGCATATCTCAAAAATGTACTGAATGTCTTGAATGCACTGACATTATTTTAGCCCAGACACCAAGATGTTAATATTGAAAGTTTCTTAATAAAGCAAACTATGCTGAAAGCGATTTACTAGTTGAATTTATATTTCTCTTGACACAGGATTTTCTTTGCTGGCTGTGAAAGATACAAAATATATATTTGGCATATTTTAAGAAATATTCAAATACCGTAAAAAATGAAGAAATGGTCTCCCAGTCTATATGAAGTGACAGACAAACCATCATACTATCTCCCAAATGGAAACAGTCAACCTCCTTGCTGCCTGCATCTCCACTACTACTCCAGATATTAAATATCATGTAGCAAAGGACTCATCTTCTAAAAGAGAAGACATTTCTTTTCACTACAGAATACATGTTACTTTCTGGTTTTGTGTTCAATTAGAAAATCAAGAACTATCAAACATACAGTTGTTATAATTACTCATAAAGTGGAGCTAAGGTTATGTAATTTATTATTTTAAAGAAATAAGAAAAGGAAACAGCTGGATATCAACATTGATCAACAATTCAAGCAATGCATAATTATCAACCACATTCCTTTCATCATGTAGAATAATTTTTCTAGTTTGTGCATATTTTCTCACTAAAATTTACGAATAAAGACATAGAATTGTATTTCTATGTGTCCTAATCAGCATATAAGCTAGTAAACTTGAAAAAAGTACAAGGAGGCAGAATGATACTACTTGAAAAATTGCTACACAATAAGTCAGTCTGGGGCTGTCCTAGTGGCTCAGAGGGTAAAGAATCTGCTTGCAATGCAGGAGACCTGGGTTTGATCCCTGAGTCAGGAAGATCCCCTGGAGAAGGGAATGACTACTCACTCCAGTATTCTTGCCTGGAGAATTCCATGGACAAAGGAGCCTTGCAGGCTACAGTCCATGGGGTCACAAAGAGTCAGACATGACTGAGCAACTAACACACACAGATCAGTCAAGGAAAAGAGGGGAGTTTTCTTTGTCTTCTTACAACTTTGTATACATCTTCCTAACTGGCCTGCTGTTGTTAGACACTAAGACATATGTAACAACAGAGAGCCATCTATGAAGACTTACAAATTTTTCAATATCAGTGATGGAGAATCACTCTTTATAAGCCTGTATCCTATTTTTCTCTTTCTTGGTTTAGAAAGTTCCATTCTAACTGGATGTTTATAATACCAAAATTTTCTGTAATTGTGTGAATTAATTAGACATAAATTTGACTCTGAAATGACAATAACAAAGATAAAAGAGTTCAGAAGTTCAAACATAATTGCTTATGATAACATCTTCAAAGTAGATAATTAATTTTTGTTTTAATCCATATATATAGTAAGACGTTTTTTCTCTTCAGAATGCATTGTTAGTATGTGTGTCTTATCAGCCTGAATGTGATGTGTTTAATTATATTTTTTAGGATTTTAATATGGTTGTACTTCTCCCTTTGTAGGTGTGATTACTGTGAGCTTTGGCAAATGTTTAAGAGTAGAAAAAATGTAATGAGCTTCTATAATAATGCTAATTGTTATGCAGTATAATTTTTAGCAATGATAATGCCCTGTGTTCTTATTTTTTCAAGGTTACAGATAAATTTTGAACTTTTATGAGTTGTTTTGCTGATAATTTCTATTGACACGTAGTGTGATTATTTAAATCTGGCAAAATCTAAGGAAATTTGTTAACAGTTCCTAATTGGAAATGGGTTTATGTCATCATCCTTGGTTAGGTTTAGAGTGTGGATAAAATTTCTAGTTTAGGGTTTTCTGGTTAAACACAAACTTCTATTTAGCCAAAGATGGATAAATTATGATCTCGGAATCTCTGTACTAATATAAGTTAAATAAATTGCATTAGAAACAGTAAAATGTGGAAAAAATATTAGCAGAAATACTGTTGTAAATATGTAATGTTTGCAAAATGATATGGTGAAGACAGAAACAAAAGTAAACCACTCATAGTGGTTCTTAATACTGCTCCTATCCCAATATATGCTTTTAGAAGCATCGGTGAGAAAATACTTTGAGTAGGCAATAGGTATTCTTTAATAGTCACTCGTTTAAAAACAGTAGAATAAAGGGATGAGAATGAATAATGCCAAATCCTAAGCAGAAGACAAGTAATAGAAGTCACTGGTGAAAATGAGTCAATCTGCATAGGCTAATCAGTGAAATTATTCTGGTTTTTATAGATGTGACACAGTAGAAGGTTGTAAGCAGAGGGATTTGGAAGCTGAACAATAGCTGTAAACTATCAACTAAAAGTAAAGATACAATAATGCTGTTTCCTATAAGTTATGGTCCATTTACATTTTCTGATATTTTTAGATTTATTTGAGGGAAAACAAAGGTAGATATATAATACAGAAGAGAGACTTGTCTAACATAATAATAAAGGTAAAATCAGAAAATCATCAAAAAAGCTATTTGAAAATATGATAGCATACATTAATTAAATCAATAGAGTTTTAAAAGAGAAAGAAAGCAAATATATGAAATATATGAAAATTAGAGGTTCGGTCTAGAAGTCTAACTAAAAGCGGTCCCTGAAAGAGACAGCAGAGAAAACAGAAGTTTTCTAGACAGAAGTTAGACAAGAAAAAATATAAATCATAACAAAAAATTATAAGGACTGATAATTGTTTATATTCAGATTAGAAAATCCTCCCAAACACTTGATCTAATGAAAATATAAGGTCTGCTGCTGCTGCTGCTGCTAAGTCGCTTCAGTTGTGTCCGACTCTGTGCAACCCCATAGACAGCAGCCCATCAGGCTCCCCCATCCCTGGGATTCTCCAGGCAAGAACACTGGAGCGGGTTGCCATTTCCTTCTCCAATGCATGAAAGTGAAAAGTGAAAGTGAAGTTGCTCAGTCATGTCCGACTCTTAGCGACCCTAATATAAGCTCTACACTGAAGTTATTACTATGAAACTTCAGAACACTGGGAGATAAAGAGATTCTAACACTTTGAGTTTAAAAAAAAAAAAAAGCCACATACAAAGGGATATTAAGCAGAGTTGCTATGGCTTCATAATTGATATTACTGGAAATTTTTGATTCACTTTTTAAGGGGCTTATTCAAATATTTTCTTCTTAGCTCTACAGTCACTTGCAGTAAGCCAATGCTTCTTGTCCATCCTGAGTGCCAGGAAAGTAATAACTGAGATTTATCAATTTCTTTTTCAGTTCAGTTCAGTTGCTCAGTCGAGTTCGACTCTTTGCGACCCCATGAACTGCATAAGGCCAGGCCTCCCTGTCCATCACCAAATCTCGGAGTCCACCCAAACCAAAGTCCATTGAGTCAGTGATGCCATCCAGCCATCTCATCCTCTGTTGTCTCCTTCTCCTCTTGCCCTCAATCTTTCCCAGCATCAGGGTCTTTTCAAATGAGTCAGCTCTTCACATCAGGTTGCCAAAGTATTGGATTTTCAGCTTCAACATCAGTCCTACCAATGAACAGCCAGGACTGATCTCCTTTAGGATGGACTGGTTGGATCTCCTTGCAGTCCAAGGGACTCTCAAGAGTCTTCTCCAACACCACAGTTTAAAAGCATCGATGCTTTGGTGTTCAGCTTTCTTTATAGTCCAACTCTCACATACATACATGACCACTGGAAAAACCACAGCCTTGACTAGACAGACCTTTGTTGACAAAGTAATGTCTCTGCTTTTTAATATGCTATCTAGGTTGGTCATAAAAGATCATCATATAATTTCCTTGGAAATTATACACCATAGTGTCTTAGAAAATGTGAAATGTCATCTGTTCTCTGATTCTATAGGCAATAATATTTCATGTGTCACTGGCAGAAGGTAAGGGGCCAGCTCACCATGGTTTGTTCTTGAGCACTCTGTTAGTACCATGCTTACTCAAATGCTGTTTTAATGGGGATCACCACCTTTTCTCCAAAGTAAAGAAAAATAAATTACTTTGGGTAGGGGGGGGGGAGATGTGAATGGAATGAGGGCTTAATTCTCTTCTAATTTAGAAATTTCTATAATGCAGTGAGTTTCAGGGACACATGAAGTGTAATGTTTTCCTTCTACTTACTAACTGAAAACATGGAGAGTTAGGATTGTATGCCTTACTCTCTGCATGGCACTTGTCTGAGAACATTTAAATTACTTACCAGCAGTTATCAATATATTAAATTATCTTGTCAAATGAGAGGTGATCAATTTCAGCACAGATAATTTTGAAAACCAGCTGTCCATGGATTTCTCATTCTTTTACATACAGTTTAAATGAGATTATACATCCTGTGTGCAGAATTATAAGAAGATATCAAGACAAGATACACTAAAAAAAAAAAAAAAAAAAAAGGTAAAACCCTTGTACCTCATGGCTTCCCAATTTTCCTAAAATAAATATGTGGATAGTGGCCTATATTTACACCAACTAACTAATGCAGACCATCCCCCTTTCCTCCCAACAGACCCAAAGTGGCACTAGAAATCATGCAACCATATTTCTATATCCCAGACTCTCAGAATAAGTGTGTTCACAAACCTAAGTCTGTATTTAAAAGGGTGATTAATTACACATAAAATCAAAAAGGTGTTTTTAAAGGAACTAGTGAAGGGGCTATCTAGCATTGTCTCTTTTTAGCCTCATTAATGGAAGGCTACTTCCTGGTTGCTGCTAAGGCTACTTCCTGCTGCTGCTGCTAAGTCGCTTCAGTTGTGTCCGACTCTGTGCGACCCCATAGACGGCAGCCCATCAGGCTCCCCCATCCCTGGGATTCTCCAGGCAAGAACACTGGAGTGGGTTGCCATTTCCTTCTCCAATGCATGAAAGTGAAAAGTCAAAGTGAAGTCGCTCAGTTGGGTCCGACTCTTAGCGACCCCATGGACTGCAGCCTACCAGGCTCCTCTGTCCATGGGATTTTCCAGGCAAGAGTACTGGAGTGGGGTGCCGTTGCCTTGGGAAACTAAAATATAAACAAACCCAAATTCCAAGTTATTATAGAAAAATAATCGAGTATAGACTATCTTCTTTTACGTGAACAGAGGCCTTATAACACACTGATATCAAAAATTACAGGACTGCTACATGTGATCCTTCAGTTTTTAATTTAGTTGTTAAAATTATTTTACAATATCAAATAAACTCAGTATCTAATGAAGCATATCCTACTGAACTCTTTTCATCTTTTTTTTTGTTTGTTTTTTAACCAATCACAGATTTAATGAGTTTGAGAGTTTTACCCTTTCAGTTATGTTTGCAACACCCAATATTCTTTTGAAATATGAGACAGACCCAGCAGTGGCCAACAGTAAAGTTTAGGCCTCTAAAGTTTAACAGTTCCAGGCTCTGAGCATTTTGTGTTTCAGTGGCAATTTTTGCAAAGTTATTACTTCATTATAGTTGGAGAAACTTTAAATGTATCCTCCTTCCCTGATAGCTCAATTGGTAAAGAATTGGCCTGCAATTCAGGAGACCCCAGTTAGATTCCTGGGTAGGGAAGATCTACTAGAGAAGGGAAGGGATAGGTTACCCATTCCAGTATTCTCCGGCTTCCCTTGTGGTTCAGCTGGTAAAGAATCCACCTGCAATGCGGGAAACCTGGGTTCAATCCCTGGGTTGGGAATATCCCCTGGAGAAGGGAAAGGCTACCCACTCTAGTGTTCTGGCCTAGAGAATTCCATGTATAACCCATGGGGTCACAAAGAGTCGGACTTGACTGAGCAACTTTCTCTTCACTCACTTGCCAACATATCTTGACTCCTATCTATTTTCACACTACAAAATCTGATCATTGTCCATGGGGCAGTAAATTAAACAATCTTACATCTTGTTCTTGCAAAGCACATCTAGAATTTTTCCATTTCCTTCAATGTACACATCTACCTTGCTTAGAATTACTGGAGGACCTTGTCTTCATATTCCTGCTGCTGCTAAGTTGCTTCAGTCGTGTCTGACACTGTGCGACCCCATAGACAGCAGCCCACAAGGCTCCCCTGTCCCTGGGATTCTCCAGGCAAGAACACTGGAGTGGGTCTTCATATTCCTACTAGTCTTTTATTTAAAATATTTAGAAGCTGCATGGACCTCCTTCTTGTTTCTTCAGCATGTTTTACTTTGTAAAAAGCTGACACATTATTTTCCAAAGTGACTTTCCCATTTTCCATTCCCAGCAACAATATACAAAAATTCTAATTGTTCTTCAACCTCACCAGCACTTGATGCTGCCAAATTTTTGTTTATATGTTTGTTTTAATTCATTCTATTGTGTGTAATATTAATATTATCTCATTTTGATTTAAATTTACATCCTCATCATGAATAATGATGTTGAACATTTTAAATATGTTACATTGTCACATGTATATATATATATATTTTTTTTTTTTTTAAATGTTGAAGTATAGTCAAGGTTATGGTTTTTCCAGTGGTCGTGTATGGATGTGAGAGTTGGACTGTGAAGAAAGCTGAGTGCCAAAGAATTGATGCTTTTGAACTGTGGTGTTGGAGAAGACTCTTCAGAGTCCCTTGGACTGCAAGGAGATCCAACCAGTCCATTCTGCAGGAGATCAGCCCTGGGATTTCTTTGGAAGGAATGATGTTAAAGCTGAAACTCCAGTACTTTGGCCACCTCATTGGAAGAGTTGACTCATTGGAAAAGACTCTGATGCTGGGAGGGATTGGGGGCAGGAGGAGAAGAGGACGACAGAAGATGAGATAGCTGGATGGCATCACCAACTCGATGGATGTGAGTCTGAGTGAACTCCGGGAGTTGATGATGGACAGGGAGGCCTGGCGTGCTGAGATTCATGGGGTCGCAAAGAGTCGGACACGACTGAGCGACTGAACTGAACTGAAGAGTTGATTTACAATGTAATGTCAGTTTCAGGTATTCAGCAAGTGAATTGGAGATATATAAATAGGTAATATCTGTATAAGTATATATCTATATATACTCTTTTTTTGGATTATTAGCCATTATAGTTTATTATAAGATGTTGAATACAGTTCCCTGTGCTATACAGTAAATCTTATTGTATATCTATTTTATACATATTGTTTAATAGTGCTTATCTGTTAATCACATACTCATAATTTAACCTTCCCTCTCCTTCCCCTTTGGTAACCAAAAGTTAGTTTTCTACGTCTGTGAGCCTGTTTCTATTTTGTAAATAAGTACATTTGTGCTATTTTTAGATTCCAAGTATAGGTGATTTATGTGATTTTTAGAATCCACATATAAAATATTTGACATTCTCTGACACTTAATTTAGTATGATACTCTCTATCTATGTTGCTACAAATGGCAATTTTATTCTTTCTTATTGCTGAATAATATGACATTGTATATGTATATACATATATATATATGTATATATACCATATCTTATTTATCCATCCATCTGCCAATGAACACTTAGGTTGCTTCCGTGTCTTGGCTATTGTATTAATTAATAATGCTGTGATGAATATTGTAATGTATGCATCTTTTTGAAATCCAGTTTTCATATATTCCAGATATATGAACAACAGTGGAATTGCTAGATCATATGGTAGCTTTATTTTGAGTCTTTAAGGAACCTCCATACTGTTCTCCTAGTGGGTGCACCAATGTACATTTCCACCAACATTGCAGAAGGGTTCCCTTTCTTCTAAATCCTCTCCAGCGTTTATTATTTGTAGACTTTTGTATCATGGCCAGTCTAACCAGTGGAAGGTGATATTTCATTATAGTTTTGATGCAGTTCTCTAACAATTAGTGATGTTAAACATTTTTCTCTGTGCTTATTGATCATTTCTTTGGAGAAATGTCTATTTAAGTCTTCTGCTCATTTTTTTGATTGGGTTGTTTTTTGACAATAGAGTTGTTTGTATATTTTGGAAATTGAGGCCTCGTCAATCACAACATTTGCAAATATTTTATACTAGTGCATAGTCTATTTTTGTTTGGTTTTATTTATGGTTTCTGTTGCTATGCAAAAGCTTATAAACTTGATTAGGTTCCACTTGTTTATTTTTGCTATTATTTGTCTTGAAAGACTGACCTAAGAAAACGGTGCTATGATTTACTTTAGAGAATGTTTTGCCTATGATCTCTTCCAGGGGTTGTATGGTATCATGTCCTGTATTTAAGTATTGAAGTCATTTTGATTTTATTTTTATTTATGATGTTAAGGAGTATCCGAACTTCATTGATTTACATGCAGCTGTTCAGTTTTCCAAAACAGCTTGCTAAAACGACTGTCTTTTTTTTCCATTGTATGTTCTTGATTTTATCAAAGATTAATTGACTGTAGATGTGCAGGTTTATTTCTGAGCTCTCTATTCTGGCCCATTAATTCATAAGACTTTTTATTTTATTTATTTATTTAGTTAGTGAAAGTGTTTAAGAATTCACCTCCTTGGTTAGCTTTATTCCTATTTCATGTATTTTTGATGAGATTTTTAAACAGGATTTTTTAAACTTTCTGTTTCTAGTATTTCATTGCTTATGTAAAGAAATGCAAGAGACTTAGGTATATTAATCTTGTATTATGCTATTTTGAAGACTTCATTTATCAGGTCAAATAGATTTATGTAGAATTCTGGGGACTTGTATATAGAGTATCATGTTGTCTGCATAGAATGACAATTATACCACTTTCCTTATGATTTGGATAAATTTTATTTCTTTTTATTTTCTCATTGCTGTGATGTGGCCAGCATTTCCAATACTATTTAAATAGAAGTGGTGAGAGTGGGCATTTTTGTCTTGTTCCAGAATTTAGCCAAAAGGTTTCCAACTTTTCATGTTTGTGTTGGCTGTCTGTTTTCCGATATATCTTTTGTTTAAATCCTTAGGATACTTCAGTATTTTGGTTTTTCATTGTACTGCTTACTTTGCTAAGGGGTTATGATTTCTCTTCATGTATTTTGACTAGAAGTCAATTCATCAGATATATAGTTTGCCAATATTTTACACAGGTTTTAGCTTATTTTTCAATTTTCACTGTGTCCTTCAAGCAGCAGTGATTTTGATATTGATGATATTATATATATGTATATATATATATATATACATATATACACACACACATATATGTATTATATATGTGTGTGTGTATTTGTGTGTTAGTCCCTCAGTCATGTCTGATTCTTTCTGACCCCAGGGACAGCAGCACGCCAGGTCCCCCTGTCCATTGAATTCTCCAGGCAAGAATACTGTAGTAGGCTCCATTTCCTTCCCCATATATGTATCAGTTCAGTTAAGTTGCTCAGTCGTGTCCGACTCTTTGCTACCCCATGGACTGCAGCATGCCGGGCCTCCCTGTCCATCACCAACACCGGAGTTTACTTGAATTCATTTCCGTGGAGTCAGTAATGCCATTCAACCACCTTATCCATTGTTGTCCCCTTATCCTCATGCCTTCAATCTTTCCCAGCATCAGAGGCTTTTCAAATGAGTCAGTTATTCACATCAGGTGGCCAAAGTATTGGAGTTTCAGCTTCATCATCAGTCCTTCCAATGACCACCCAGGACTGATCTCCTTTAGGATGGACCAGTTGGATCTCCTTGCAGTCCAAGGGACTCTCAAGTGCTGTCTCCAACACCACAGTTCAAAAGCATCAATTCTTCAGTGCTCAGCTTTCTTTATAGTCCAACTCTCATATGCATACAAGACTACTGGAAAAACCATAGCCTTGACTAGATGGAACTTTGTTGCCAGTGTAATGTCTCTTGTTTTTAATATGCTGTCTATGTTGGTCATAAGTTTCTTTCCAAGGAGTAAGCATCTTTTAATTTCATGGCTGCAGTCACCATCTGCAATGATATTGGAGCACCCCAAAATAAATTCTTCCACTGTTTCCAATGTTTCTCTATCTACTTGCCATGAAATGATGGGACCAGATGCCATGATCTTCGTTTTCTGAATGTTGAGCTTTAAGCCAACTTTTTCACACTCCTGATTTCCCTGGTAGCTCAGACAGTAAAGTGTCTGCCTACAATGTGGGAGACCCAGATTCAATTACTGGGTGAGGAAGATCTCCCAGAGAAGGAAATACTCCAGTATTCTTGCCTGGAAAACTCCATGGATGAAGGAGCCTGGTAGTTTACTGTCCATGGGGTCACAAAGAGTCAGACACGACTGAGCGACTTCACTTTCACTTTCATCGAGAGGCTCTTCTTCTTCACTTTCTGCTATAAGGGTGGTGTCATCTGCATATCTGAGGTTATTGATATTTCTCATGGCAATCTTGATTCCAGCTTGTGCTTCTTCCAGTCCAGCGTTTCTCATGATGTATTCTGCATAGAAGTTATATAAGCAGGGTGGCAATATAAAGCCTTGACATACTACTTTCCTGATTTGGAACCAGTCTGTTGTTCCAAGTCCAGCTCTATCTGTTGCTTCCTGACCTGCATAGAAATTTCTCAAGCGGAAGGTCAAGTGGTCTGGTATTCCCTTCTCTTGAAGAATTTTCCACAGTTTATGGTGATCCACACAGTCAAAGGCTTTGGCATAGTAAATAAAGCAGAAATAAATGTTTTTCTGGAACTCTCTTGCTTTCTTGATGATCCAACAGATGTTGGCAATTTGATCTTTGGTTCCTCTGCCTTTTCTCAAACCAGCTTGAACATCTGGAATTTCATGGTTCATGTATTGTGAAGCCTGGCTTGGAGAATTTTGAGCATTATTTACTAGCATAAGATGATTGCAATTGTGTGGTAGTTTGAACATTCTTTGGCATTGCCTTTCTTTGGGATTTAAATGAAAACTGACCTTTTTCAGTCTTGTGGCCACTGCTGAGTTTTCCAAATTTGCTGGCATATTGAGTGAAGCACATTCACAGCATCATCTTTAGGATTTGAAATAACTCAACTGGAATTCCATCACCTGCACTAGCTTTGCAGTGATACTTTTCAAGGACCACTTGACTTTTAATTCCAAGATGTCTGGCTCTAGGTGAATGATCACACCATCATGGTTATCTGGGTCATGAAGATCTTTTTTGTATAGTTCTGTGTATTCTTGCCACCTTTTCTTACTATCTTCTGCTTCTGTTAGGTCTATACCATTTCTGTCCTTTATTGAGCCCATCTTTATATGAAATGTTCCCTTGGTATGTCTAATTTTCTTGAAGAAATCTCTAGTTTTTCCCATTCTATTGTTTTCTTCTATTTCTTTGCATTGATCACTGAGGAAGGCTTTCTTATCTCTTCTTTCTATTCTTTGGAACTCTGCATTCAAATGGATATATCTTTCTTTTTATCCCATGCTTTTTGCTTCTCTTCTTTTCACTGCTATTTGTAAGGCCTCCTCAGACAGCCATTTTGCTTTATTGCATTTCTTTTTCTTGGGGATGGTCTTGATTCCTGTCTCCTGTACAATGTCATGAACCTCTGTCCATAATTCATCAGGCGCTCTGTCTATCGGATCAAGTCCCTTAAATACATTTCTCACTTCCACTGTATAATCGTAAGGGATTTGATTTAGGTCATACCTGAGTGATCTAGTGGTTTTCCCTACTTTCTTCAATATAAGTCTGAATTTGGCAATAAAGAGTTCATGATCTGAGCCACCCTCAGCTCCCAGTCTTGTTTTTCCTGACTGTATTGAGCTTCTCCTTCTTTGACTGCAAAGTATATAATCAATCTCATTTCGGTATTGACCATGTGGTGATGTCCATGTATAGAGTCTTCTCTTGTGTTGTTATCAGAGGGTGACCAGTGCTCTCTCTTGGCACAACTCTATTAGACTTCAAGCTGCTTTATTCTGTACTCCAAGGCCAAATTTGCTTGTTACTCCAGGTGTTTCTGGACTTCCTACTTTTGCATTCCAGTCCCCTATAACGAAAGGACATCTTTTGGGGGGGTATTAGTTCTAGAAGGTCTGTAGGTCTTCATAGACCCATTCAGCTTCAGCTTTTTCAGTATTACTGGTGGGGCATAGGCTTGGATTACCGTGATATTGAATGGTTTGCCTTGGAAACGAACAGAGATCATTCTGTCGTTTTTGAGATTGCATCCAAGTACTGCATTTTGGACTATTTTGTTGAATATGATGGCTATTCCATTTCTTCTAAGGGATTCTTGCCCACAGTAGTAGATATAATGGTCATCTGAGTTAAATTCGCCCAATCCAGTCCATTTTAGTTCGCTGATTCCTAAAATGTCAATGTTCACTCTTGCCATCTCCTGTTTGACCACTTCCAATTTACCTTGATTCTTGGACCTAACATTTCAGGTTCCTATGCAATATTGCTCTTTACAGCATCAGACCTTGCTTCCATCACCAGTCACATCCACAAATGGGTGTTGTTTTTACTTTATATATATATATATATATATATATATATATATATATATATAAATATATATATATATATATGGAATTTTATTTTACTAGCTTTTCTGAGAAATTTCTATCAAATTCGAGGTCACAGCAATTTTCCTTCATTTCAGTAGAATAAAATACTGCTTTATAAAAATCTCATCTCAGTGTTTATCTGGAATCTAGCATTGATAGTATATACCACAACATGTAGCAGAATCTTTTGTTTCAGACCTCAGAGCTTTCCCACTTTGTTTTTGGGAATGAGCTTGAAACCCCTTTTGGATAGCATAAGGTCCTTGCATTTTTCAGGAAGAGAAAAGTGAAATGTCTCCTAAGGGGATAATGGTATTCTTAATTATTTTAAACTGTGGATTGAGAAAAAATTTTTTTTAACTCAAGAATTTAAATTATTGTACTATGAGATTTGTACTTTGAGTTTTATGGTACAGTCCACAGTTATTACATCTTTGACTAACAACAGTTTGAGAAAGGGTGAAATTCCAGTTCCTGAGAATATTCATGGGTATAATCATTGCTCAGACACTCCTACTTATGATGGCACGGACATTTTTTGTGATAGATTGCTGTGAAAATGACAAACCTGTAAGATCAAGCTCATGCATTAGACATTTAAAAAGTGTTACTCTGATAATGGTAACACTGATCAAAATTGTAGCTTCTACCTCAGTCATATCTTCTTAAAAAAATCATATATATATATATATATATATATATATTAATTTTTGCTGTATAGGTTCTTAGTTGTGGCATGTAGGATCTTTCATTGCAACACATAGGCACCCTAGTTGTGTTGTATGGGCTCCAGAGCACAAGGGCTTCATTAGTTGGGGCACATGGACTCCAGAATGCTTGTGCTCAGTAGTTGCAGTGCACAGGCTTAGTTGTTTCACAGCATGTGGGATCTTAGTTCCCCAGCCAAAGACTGAACCCATGCCCTCTGCATTCCAAGGTGGGTTCTTAACCAGTGGACCACCAGGAAAGTCCCAGTCATATCTTATTTGGACCCTCATTTTCACAAAAAGGCATAGAACTGTGACATATAGGGGGAAACTATATCAATATAAGTATGATTATTTAATATGTCCATATTTGCCTTCTTCTACATGATTTTCTTTAAAACATTAATTCTTGCTATACCATGTTTACAGATCATTAACTTGTAGAAATTTAGTTAATATGAAAAATTCCAGATATTGGATAAATAGGTTTATATCAGCAATTGCAAATTTTTCCCAAGTTTAAAAACTCTTTGTGAATCTAAAAGAATATTATATTTTGCTTAATATGGTAAAGAATTGTATACACACTCAAACACTTAACAAACGTAGGGATCATTAAACCTCATGTAAGCAATGAATTTTGCTATGCTTGGTAGCCTCAGACCTTTATTTTTCAGTCACCCTCCCTGCAATTCTCTATATTACTGATGAAAAAGAATAACAAAAGATAAAACCATGACATTACAGGAATATTTCCAATGAAGTGTGTCTTTATTATAGAGGTTTAAGGCTTATTTTCAATCAACTTCTTTCACTATGTTTCACCACTATTCATGGACAATAAACGTAACCTTTCGGAACATTGCATTAATATTTATGAGCTTTTCACATGGTTACTTACTAACGTAAGTATTTCAATTTGTTAAACAAGAGAAGATCAAGCTAAGAATTATGTTCTGGCCATTCAATTTTAGCAAAATGGAATAAATCAATGTCTAAGAAGTGAATGATGTCAAATCATCCTGTCTCTGCTTTTTCAGTTACAGAACTGCAAAGACTATTTACATCCCATAGAAACATGACTAATTAACATCTTGTATCCACATTGATCCACCCCCCTTTCTTCACCACTAAATCTGATACCTTAATGTTCTGTTTTCCTAAAGCTGTTCTCCATTTCTGAAACATTTATCAATGATGCCTATCTCTGGGAAAATTCTCATGACTCTCCTGCTACTGCCATGATGTTATTCTTTTCTGATTATGACTGAAAGTAATAGATCATTCACATGGCATTATCAAAGCTGTGAATTGTCTTAGTTAAGTCTGAATCTAAGAAGATATTACGCTTAATTCTGTAGTTTAGTTTTTGCCCAGAGATTGAAAACTTATTTTCAAAGTAAAAAATAAAATCTATATAATTAGAACAAACACCATAGTTTATATTAAAACAAACTTAAGGACTTTAAATGAATACATTTATTGGATGCAGATTTTGGTGGTTTGGGACTTACATGAGTTTTAATATAAAGCCTTAAAGTTTTATTATGATTTGTCATTGTTAATGATATAGATATCATCCGAACATTGTGTCTTTTATTAAATGAATTGAAGCCCACATAAAGACATTTTAGCTCATTAAAACTGAATCTCCTTTTTGTAATAACCCATGTAATAACTGTATCAGGCAATTTCACCAATGGATGATAACACTAATGGGAAAAAGTTGGAAAACACTATTCTCACCACCTTAAAGCATCACTGCACTGATTGCATCTCAATTATACAGAAGAAATGTGTATTTACAATGTGGAGATTTCATGTCATGGTCTTAATTAAGTAGTGACATTTAGCATTGTTTTTGTAATGTAATGCAATAGGAGAGCATGCATCACGTGTAGTGCTTTTGCTGGAAATTATTTAGGTTGATCTAATCAAGTAGAAACCTGTGTGCAGGTCAAGAAGCAATAGAATTGGAAATAGGACAACAAACTGGTTCAAAATTGGGAAAGGAGTAGGCCAAGGGTGTATATTGTTGCTCTACTTATTTAACATATATGAAGAGTACATCATGAAAAATGCTAGGCTGAATGAACCCGGAGCTAGAATCAAGATTGCTGGGAGAAATAGAAACAACCTCAGATATGCAGATGACACCACCTTATGGCAGAAAGCAAAGAGGAACTAAAGAGCCTCTTGATAAAGGTGAAAGAGGAGAGTGAAAAAGTTGACTTAAAACTCAGCATTCAAAAAACTAAGATCATGATATCCTCTCCCATCACTTCATGACAAATAGATGGGGAAACAATGGACAAAGTGAGAGACTATTTTCATGGGCTCCAAAATCATTGTAGATGGTGACTGCAGCCATGAAATGAAAAGACACTTGCTCCTTGGAGGAAAAACTATGACCAACCTTAGATGGCATATTAAAAACCAGAGATATTACTTTGCTGAAAAAGGTCTGTCTAGTCAAAGCTATGGTTTTTCCAGTAGTCATGTATAGATGTGAGATTTGGGTCATAAAGAAGGCTGAGTTCAGAAGAAATGATTTTGATCTGTGGTGTTGGAGAAGACTCTTGAGAATCCCCTGGATGTCAAGGTGATCAAACAAGTCAATCCTAAAGGAAATCAACCCTGAACGTTCAATGGAAAGACTGTTGCTGAAGCTGAAACTCCAATTATTTGGCCAACTGATGCGAAGAACTGACTCATTAGAAAAGACCCTGATGTTGGGAAACATGGAAGGCAGGAGGAGAAAGGGATGACAGGGGATGAAATGGTTGGATGGCATCACTGACTCAATGGACATGAGTTTGAGCAAGCTCAGGGAAATGGTGAAGGACAGGGAAGCCTGGCATGCTGCATTCCTTGGGGTCACAAAGAGTCAGACAGGACTGAGCGACTGAACAAAAACAACAACAATCAAGTAGAAGCAGTCCATTGAATCCAGAAGTACATGTTCTGAAGAAATCTGGTCTGAACTTCTCAAAAATAAAACAGAATGTTCTCGATCTTGAGAGATAAGGCATTTCACAAACTAAATGAAATGTGCAAATATTAAATGGATTCTAGATTGGAAAAAAATAACTGGGGATTATATTGAAATTATTTGGCAAAACCATAATATAAGCAGTATCTTAGATCATGGCATTGAAATATTATTGATTCTCTTAGATGCTGCATGATGATGTTAGTTTTAAAGAAGAATGTCATTATTTTGGAAAACAGAGCTAAATTGTTATGGTATGTTCACATTACCTTAAGATAAATTAATAAAAGGGAAGTGTCTGTGTGTGACTATAGAGTTAAACATCAAAGTACATATAGATAACGGCATATGGAGGAGCCTGGCAGCCTACAGTGCATGGGGTCGCAAAGAGTCAGACACAGCTGAGTAACTAACACTGTCTGTTTTTTTCACTTTCATAGAAATGGAAAGAGTGTGGCAAAATGTTAAAGTTAGTGAATATGGAGTCAGCCAGTCAGTTCAGTCGCTCAGTCGTGTCCGACTCCTTGCGACACCATGAATCGCAGCACGCCAGGCCTCCCTGTCCATATGGAGTAAAAGTATTTAAACATTCGGTGTAGTATTCATTCAACTTCATCATGGGCTTGAAAATTATCAAATCATTCAATTACTGAGATAAGGATCTTAATGGTTAGACTATCTTACGCTTTTATGAACCTCTTACTTTACACATCCTGTGTATTAGATAGATTACTAATTATAGAGATATGAAAATGACTAAGACAACATTATCATGTAAGGAGTAGGGATTGGGGGGAAGCCAAGTTTGTTTCGTAGAGTACACTTTGGCTAGAGCAGCAACCAACCACTTGTTTGGTTTAAGATTAGAAGTACAAAGGAAAGATTATGCAGAATAAAATAGAATAAATAATAACCAAAGGCAAACTATAAATTAGAAACTATAAAAATACTTGTGAACTTTTGTTTAATTTTAACAATTTGCACAAAGAAAAGAAGAAAAGAAAAAAAAATAGCTCTTACATGTGTGAAAATATGCTTAGGCAAACTTACTCAAAATAAGAACAAAAGACTAACATACACTAAGAAATCATTTCTCTGTCATATTAGCAGAATTCAACAAGTTTTTTAATATATTGTACATCAAAGGATAAGGGCATAAATATTTTTGCTATTGGGGTTATAAAATAACAAAACCTTCACTTCTAGGAATTGACATTATAAATGAATTGACAAATATATACTATTGATGCATTCATAAATATGCAAAATGTCTTATGTACACAGATATTACTGTAGCATGGTTTGTAATATCAAAATATGGGTAATGGCTTCAATGTCTTCTAGTATGAAGTTAGTTAAATGAGTTCTGATATATTTATTTAGGGAAATATTATGTTGATCTTAAAATATACTGACTTGTTGATATGGAACAAATCCAATAAATATAAATGGATTTTATAAAGCAATTGCTGCTGAATGGTGCAATCTGTGCTGGGAAAATCAAAAGTAGATATAGACATGAATATGTATACACATACACATATATACACATTAACCCATAGATTTAATTATATAAACATATTACTTTCTTGTCAAGTTACTTAAGAATTTGGCAACAGTGTTTGCTATGAGAAATGGAACTGGATCACTGGGAAACACAGGAGGGAAACATTTTCCACTGGATCTTTTATAAATAAAAGATTTATTTGTTTTACAAATAAAATGAACACATTTAAAAGGTGAATGTAAACATATATAGACTGAGGAAAATAAAATTTTAACAGAAAATAAAATGACCAATTACACAAAAACACATCATTCTTCTTATTAACAAAAATCTATACACTTATCTGCTTATCTTATACTCTTACCATTTTTGTTTTTTTAGCTTAATAAAATTCTATTTCACACTTGAAAGTCATTCTATCATGATACAGAATTTGAGATCTTGAGCTATATCTTCAAAACACATATTTTTCAATTTGAGTTTTTTCTTCCTGGAAATTGTTGTAGTTTAATAAATAAATAGGCTTATAAATCTTGTAAAACAGAAATTATACACTTCTGAAAAGTCACTCCTATCTCTCTATGTGGGCTTCCCTGGTAGCACAGCTGGTAAAGAATCTGCCGGCTATGCAGGAAACCTTGGTTTGATCCCTGAGTTGGGAAGATCCCCTGGAGAAGGGCATGACAACTTGCTCCAGTATTCTTCTCTGGAAAATTCCAAGGACAGAGGAGCCTGGTGGGCTAAAGTTCATGGGGTCGCAAAGAGTCCGATGTGATTAAGCACAGCACAATGCATCTCTTTATGTAACAAAAATAGGTATTTATTTCTAATGATGTTTCAGAGTGGTTCTATTTATTGAGATACAGTGTTTTAAATAGTTACCTAATTTAGAAACCTCTCAAAATCTGTTTTACTTGTTGTGCCTGCTTTAGTGATGAGGAAACCAATAAAGATGTGCTTGCCTATATGAGATTCTTCATGCCGTGGGGTTTCATCAGGTCCAGTCTGCCCCCAAGGATGCCAGTAGTTACTGAAGCATTAGAGTCAACATTTATGTCTGGTTGCCTTCCTTCTTAAACCCCAGAACTCATAATTAGGGGAGCATGTCCATGAGACTCACTGAAGGCAAGGAGTGTTACATGTGTGTCTTCCAAGCTTTTCTTCTCCTTACCCAGCACCGGTGGATTCCTATCTCAGAGAGGATGTTAGATGGTTCAATTTCTATAGAAATGATTTTCCAAAGCCTGACTGTCCTGGCAGTTTTCAGCATGGTGCTCCTTTCTTTGCTCTGCAGTATTTTAGTTTTCAAACCTGTCCTATATAATTATTTACTTACTTACTTGCAGTGATGTTTCTAACATAACTTCAAATGTGTTAGAAATAGAAAAGGCCTTCACTTTGTGTTTTTTGATAGGTGTTTTTTTTTCTTTTTTCCTACCTTACTTTCTATTCACTTAAATGATGTGCAAATCTTCACAAACCTGCAGCTGGATGGCAGATTAATGTACAAAGCTCTTATTCAGATGCTGCAGCTTTCACGCAGTGAAGACTGCTGGTCCAAGAGAAATTCTTATCTAAGCTCCACAATCTGGCTCCCTGACACTTCTGGCAGATGGAGTCCATGAAAAATCACTCACTAGAATGCCCTGGTTGCTGTGTCTGTCTCCCTCTACCCTGTCTATGGCCTTATTCTTTCAGGATTCAAGCTTCTCATTCATCGTCAATCACCACATTCCCACCAGATGTTTATCAGAAAGCAGAGTAAGGGAGACAGCAATGAAAGAAAGAAAACCATTCACAAAGCAGAGTCAACAGAACAGTCATCTTCAGACATCACTGCACATCGATGTCACCAAGCTAGTTAGCTAAAAGAGCTTTCCTTACAGATATTTGACTTTATAGCCCTGGAGAGTACCCAACTAGTTTGCATTTATTTTTCTTAGTTGGAGGATAATTAAAATATTATGATGGTTTCTGCCACACATCAACATGAATTGGCATTTTGCTCTTGTTTCTCAGTTGCTCAGTTGTGTCCCACTCTTTGTGACACCATGGACTGCAGCACTCCAGAATTCCCTGTTCTTCACCATCTCCAGGAGCTTGCTCAAACTCATGTCCACTGAGTTGGTGATACCACCCAACCATCTCATCCGCTGTCACTACCTTCTCCTACCTTCAATCCTTCCCAGTATCAGGGTCTTTTCTAATGACTTGTCTCTTTGCATCAGGTGGCCAAAGTTTTGGAGCTTCAGCTTCAGCATCAGTCCTTTCAAAGAATATTCAGGGTTGATTTCCTTTAGGATTGACTGGTTTGATCTTCTTGATGCCCAAGGGACTCTCAAGAGTTTTCTTCAAGACCACAATTTGAAAGCATCAAATCTTTGGCACTAAGCCTTTTTAAAGGTCCAACTCTCACATTCATACATATACAAATGTCCCCTCTCTCGAACCCCTTTCCTGCTTTCCTCCCCAGCCCACACCTGTAGGTTGTCATAGAGCACTGGCTTTGGGTTCCCTGCATCATACATCAAATTCGCACTGGCATTTTTATTGAATTTCCCAGGAGATCCTGATTCAGAGTGACCAGTGATCACAATTTGAAAAATCATCACTTTTGAGTGTTAGCTGCCTATTTCTGAAGTTTGCAGCAAGCGGTAAGGACCCATAGGTGATGCTGCATTGACATCTAACTCTGTCCATTTTATATTTTGGTTAAACCATACAGGATGTCCATAACTTAGGATTTTTAAACTCATTTTGTCAATTGTATAATTAATTTTTTCCTCAAAATATTATTATGTTTTATCTAAACTTCATTTATAAACAAGGATTTTCCTTTGGTAGGGAAGGGGGCATTGTCTTATAAATTTCAGTCTTATCCTGGATCTTGGTAGTATGTTAGGAAGCAACAGTGGGAGTCAGAGTTAAGACTGGTATGCATAGTGTGCCTGTGGAATAAAATCTCATAGTATGCCAAGTGTGCTCTTATCTGTTCTAAAGGAGGAAAATGTTTACATTGCATCTGACAGTAAAGAGATTAATGCTCTCACATTAATAAATAGAATTTGGATGTTCAAATTGTGTTGGCATCAGGGAAACAGGGTATGATTTATGAGCTTCTACGTATATATGAGAAACTTCAATCCACAGAGTGAAATATTGCAGTTAGTATATATTGTACAAGAAGTCACTGATCCAACACAGCACATAACATATAACATATAGCATATAGCATATAACATAGCAAACTACTTTCCTGAGACAGGAAAGGAAATGTCACCACTATTTTTCAAACTTACTGTTATCATGTGACAAAGTGAAATTTCTGTTTCCCTTTTTCAGCTCTGGGTATGTAGTTTAGATGACAAAACAGTATCTTGCAGGCAATCTGAGTTCTTTAAGAACTTGCAGAAAGTAAACACAGCAAATTGTCCAAATTTTATATATATATATATATATATATATATATACATATTTAAGAATTTTACATATATATATTTAAGAATTTTACATATATATATATATATATATTTAAGAATAGGCTGTACTGAAGAGAAGTCAAGGGTTTAAAAGGTTTCAATATGATGAGATGGCAATGATCATATGCATAAGATAAACACATTTCTTAAATCACACATGCCAATGAAGTTGTGAACAGCTTCCATAGCAGTAACACGAGGCTGCTCTTATTACAGGTAATGAGGTGCAGTCATTTAAAAATGTGTCCTACTCCTAATGCCTATAAAATGCAAACTAAACTAACTCTACTGAGTTATGTTAACAACAAGTGAAAAGCATCTTATTCCAAAGCACTTCAAAAACAAATTATTCAAAGTGTCTATCAGGTGTTGTGGAAAGCAGGAACAGATGAAGTTTGGTTTTGGGTTTCTTCCAAGTCACCGTCAAGAGTACTTCAGAGCTTCTGAAAGTGGCTTATCAGTACACATTTGAATATTTTAATTATACACTTCAAAAAATACTTCAGAGTCATTTGACTAAAAGTGCAATTTGTGTATTACATTTTAGTACTTAAATCAACTATGAAATAGCATTTTAAATTAAAATCCAATGCACTTGCATTCACTCTGTTCAAGAAAAGTGAGGCTAATTATAACTCTCAAATTAAGCAAGACTGGGGGAGCTAACAATGCAATTTTTAGAATATCAAACATTATTATACTTGGAAATAAAACCACTCATACTCAAGAAAAAAAATAAATAAAACTGCCAAATATTCAAAAGAGAAAGTGGGAGAAGAGTAGCAGTAGAAATACATGTTTTCAGTGTTTTATGGAATAAACTTCCAAGGATTACACATGTAAATTAATTGTCTAAATGCCATCTTTTCACAGGTCATTATTTTCTAGTTTATCTGCAAAAGTGGGGCTCCCTTTCAGTCCATGATTCGGGGTGCATCTCTGACCTTTTGATTTAAGCTCCTTATTAGCCTGGTTGCTAGAAAATATGAGAAACTTGGAAATTTAGCCACACTTAAAATCACTGCTGTCCTCATTTTAACCCCACCAGTGAAATAAAGCAAGGAGACTGCACTTCCCCTCCTTGACTTGTCCCTTGATTTCACTTAACTCCAGTATTTAACAACCATGTTTTATAACAGATTTGGTAATTATTGCTTGCCCGTTAGCTTCATTAGATAATGACAAGGGATTTTCTGAAAATACTTTTCAAAGTTATTTTCCACCCATCAATATTTAAGATGCTTTCCTTTCCTGGGTTCCTTGCTAGCACTTTCTATTATCAATATTTAAATTTTGCCAATCTAATGAAAGTTTAGTATAGTATTTTCTTTGTTACTGTTTAATATCCCTTAATATTGTTGATGCATATTTTATTATTTTGAAATTATTCACATTTTGTTATTAATTTTTCATTAATGCTGTTCTTACATTTGATTACAAATCCTTCAATCCTTTCTGATGTTATCAATGTTACACACACATGTGCACACACCCACAATTATGTTGTTCTCCATTAGCTTCTTCTGTTTAATTACTTTAAAAAATGTTTTATTGATGTATTATAAACACACGTATTTAATGTACACAATTCAAAAGTTATTTTTTTCTGTTTTTTACAGCTGATGTTTTAGAAATTAAAGAAAGCATATATTTCCTGAGAATTTAAATTTTGTAAATGCTTACTTATGTTTTGGAAACATAAGAAAATTTCATAAATTTTGAAAATGCTTACTTATGTTTTTGCAAATGCATTCTAATTTTATTCAGCACATCTTTCCTCTTGCCAGATCACCCAAATTAACATGCTAACATCTTTAAGAGTCTCTCCCCTTTCTTGTCTACCCTATCTTTCATGTTATTGTAAGTTAGAATATTGATTTCATTTTCTTCACATCTTTCCTCTTGCCAGATCACCCAAATTAACATGCTAACATCTTTAAGAGTCTCTCCCCTTTCTTGTCTACCCTATCTTTCATGTTATTGTAAGTTAGAATATTGATTTCATTTTCTTAGTTGCCTTATAAAGTTGGATCTACCAACCTAATTTTCCTAATTAGAGAGCTCATTATTGTCCTTTCTTCCCACCATTTTGTCCTGTTATTTTTTTCCATTATCTTGATATTCTTTGAATTCATTTCTGATGCTATCTTTGGGTAGCAATTTTTAATAGTAAATTCACTGCTCCCATAAATGCTAGTGTAGTGTTGTAGAAATTCAATGGACTCCTTGGGTGTCAAGTATGGAAATTTTTATTAACACCTGACATCAGTAGTTACTGCAAGAAGCCTGCAGTCATCTTCATTTCTTTCATTCATAATATTTGTCCTTTGAATACTTAGTAGGTTTTCTCTCGAACCTTTATATTTTATAACAATGCTAAGTTTCTGATTGTGTACTAATTTATATTTAAACTTAATTGAAGTATGGCCTCAGAGTGGCCAGAGGCAATATGAGGCTGGAGAACCCTCTGCTCCTCGAGGCCCTAGGGTGATGCATAAGACCCCAGGATAGCCAGTGGCAGCAGAGAGACCAGGGAACCTTCTGCTCCTGGGCATTCTCCAACATCTATCAGCTACAGCCAACAATTCCAGCAGGGCCTTGGTCCAGGCCCCCAGGTGGCATGTTGACCAACACCCAGCAGCTGGTAAAGGTTTACACACTCAAGAGAACCAGCAGTGGCACAACCAGGGCACTTGCCGTGTCCTCTGGCTACATGGAGCAGCTGAAGGGCACATCTCTGCTAGTCTGGGCCAGACAAAATGTGGTTCACTAGAGAAGGGAATTGCAAACCACTTCAGTATTCTTGCCTTGAGAACCCCATGAACAGTATGAAAACATTAAAAAATATAAAACTGGAAA
Organism: Bos taurus; assembly: GCF_002263795.3. Taxonomy (NCBI): domain Eukaryota; kingdom Metazoa; phylum Chordata; class Mammalia; order Artiodactyla; family Bovidae; genus Bos; species Bos taurus. Next base: position 57,622,233 of record NC_037338.1, on the reverse strand, counting down.
ATATGACCACTAGCTTAGTAACTGTTCAATATGCTACTGTGGAAGAGTGGAGAAATAACCCCATAAATAATAAACAGGCTGCACAAAAGTGGGAATGATGCCCAGTTGTGGATATGTCTGGTGATGAAAGTAAAGTTTGATGCTGTAAAGAATAATATTGCATAGGAATCTGGAATGTTAAGTTCATGAATCAAGGCATAAATTGGAAGTGGACAAATAGGATATGGCAAGATGACATCGACATTTTAGGAATCAGTGAAATAAAATGCATGGGAATGGGTGAATTTAATTCAGATGGCCGTTATATCTACCCCTGTGGCAAGAATCCCTTAGAAGGAATGGAACAGCCCTCATAATCCAGAAAAGAGTGTGAAATGCAGTACTTGGGCGCAATTTCAAAAATGACAGAGTATCTTGGTTTGTTTCCAAGGCAAGCCATTTAACATCACAGTAATCAATATCTATGACACAACCATTAATGCTGAAGAAACTGAAGTTGAATGGTTGTCAGTTCAGTTCAGTTCAGTCACTCAGTCATGTCTGACTCTTTGCAACCCCATGAGTTGCAGCACGCCAGGCCTCCCTGTCCATCACCAATTCCTGGAGTTCACTCAGACTCACGTCCATCGAGTTGGTGATGCCATCCAGCCATCTCATCCTCTGTCGTCCCCTTCTTCTCTTGCCCCCAACCCCTCCCAGCATCAGAGTCTTTTCCAATGAGTCAACTCTTCGCATGAGGTAGCCAAAGTACTGGAGTTTCAGCTTTAGCATCATTCCTTCCAAAGAAATCCCAGGGCTGATCTCCTTCAGAATGGACAGGTTGCATCTCCTTGCAGTCCAAGGGACTCTCAAGAGTCTTCTCCAACACCACACTTCAAAAGCATCAATTCTTCAGTGCTCAGCCTTCTTCACAGTCCTACTCTCACATCCATACATGACCACAGGAAAAACCATAGCCTTGACTAGATGGACCTTTTTTGGCAAAATAATGTCTCTGCTTTTGAATATGCTATCTAGATTGGTCATAACTTTCCTTCCAAGGAGGGAGACCTAAAAGAACTTCTAGAACTAACACCAAAAAAAGATGTATTTTTCATCATAGGGGATTGGAATTCAAAAGTAGGAAGTCAAGAGGTACCTGGAGTAACAAGCAAGTTTGGCCTTCGAGTATAAAATGAAGTAGGGCAAAGGCTATAGTTTTGACAAGAGAATGCATTGGTCATAGCAAACACCCTCTTCCAATAACACAAAAGACAACTCTACAGATGGACATCACCAGATGGTTAATACCAAAATCAAATTAACTATAATCTTTGAAGCCAAAGATGGAGATGCTCTATTCAATCAGAAAAAGCAAGATCTGGAGCTGACTGTGGCTCAGATCATAAGTTCCTTGTTGCAAAGTAAATGAAAGTCACTCAGTTGTGTCTGACTCTTTGTGACCGCTTGGACTATACAGTCCATGGAATTCTCCAAGCCAGAATACTGGAGTGGGTAGCCTTTCCCTTCTTCAGGGGATCTTGGAGTTCTCCTGCATTTCAGGCAGATTCTTTACCAGCCAAAAGGGAAACCCCCTTATTGCAGAATCCAGGTTCAAATTGAAGAAGGTAAGGAGAACAACTAGGCCATTCCAGCATGACCTAAATCAAATCCCTTATGATGATACAGTGTAGGTGATGAATCAAGGGATGAGATCTGGCAGATAGAATACCTGAAGAACTATGTCTGGAGATTCATAACACCTATAGAAAGTGGTGACCAAAACAATCCCCAAGAAAGAGAAATGCAAGAAGGCAAAGTGAATGTCTGAGGAGGCCTTACAAATAGCTGAGAAAAGAAGTTAAAGGCAAAGGAGAAAGGGAGCGATATTCCCATTTGAATTCAGAGTTCCAGAGAAAAGCAAAGAGAGATAAGATAGACTTCCTAAGTGATCAATGCAAAGAAATAGAGGCAAACAATAGAATGGGAAAGACTAGAGATTTCTTCAAGAAATGAGAGATATCAAGGGAACATTTCATGTAAAGATGCACAATAAAGGACAGAAATGGCAAGGATGTAACAGAAGCAAAAGAGAATAAGAGGTGACAAGAATACATGAAAGAACTGTATAAAAAAGTTTCAGTGACCCAGATAACCATGATGTTGTGTTCACTCACCTAGAGTCAGACATCTTGGAGTGTGAAGTCAAATGGTTCTTAGGAAGCATTAATTACTACAAACAAAGCTAGAGGAGGTGATGGAATTCCAGCTGAACTATTTCAAACCCTAAAAGATGATACTGTTAAAGTGCTACGCTTGATATACCAACAGATTTAGAAAACTCAGCAGTGGCTGTAAGACAGGAAAAGGTCAGTTTTCTTTCCTATATCAAAGAAAGGTAATGCCAAAGAATATTCAAGCTACCACACTATTACCTTCATTTCACATGCTAGCAAAGTAACATTCAAAATCCTTTAGGCTAGGCTTCAACAGTACATAAAATGAGGACTTCCAGATGTACAAGCTGGATTTAGAAAAGGCAGAGGAACCAGATGTCAAAATGACAACATCCATTGGATCATAGTAAAAGCAAGGGAATTCCAGAAAAGTATACACTTCTGCTACATTGACTGCACTGAAGCCTTTGACCCTGTGGATCACAACAAACTGTGGAAAATTCTTAAAGAGTTGGAAATACCAGACCACTTGATCTGCCCCCTGAGAAATCTGTATGCAGGTCAAGAAACAATAGTTAGAACAGCAGATGGAACAATGGACTCGTTCCAAGTTGGGAAAGGAGTACATCAAAGATGTATATTGTCAGCCTGCTTATTTAACTTATATGCAGAGTATATCATGCGAAATGCTGGATTGGATGAAGCACAAGCTGGAATCAAGATTGCTGGGAGAAATATCAATAACCTCAGATAAACAGTTGACACCACCCTAACGGCAGAAATTGAAAAGGAGCTAAAGAGACTCTTGATGAAAGTAAAAGAAGAGAAGGAAAAAAATGGTAAAACTCAATATTCAAAAAATGAAGATCATGGCATCTGGTCCCATCACTTCATGGCAAATAGATGGGGGAACAATGGAAGCAGTGACAGACTTTGTTTTCTTGTGCTCCAGATGCTGACTGCAGCCACGAAATTAAAAGATGCTTGCTCCTTGGAAGAAAAGCTATGACCAACCTTGACAGCATATTAAAAAGAAGAGATGTTACTTTGCGGACAAAGATCTGTCTAGTCAAAGCTATGGTTTATCCAGTAGTCATGTATGGGTGTGAGAGTTGTACCATAAAGAAAACTGAGTGCCAAAGAATTGATGCTTTTGAATTGTGTTGCTGAAGAAGACTCTTGAAAGTCCCTTGGTCTGCAAAGAGATCAAACCAGTCAATACTAAAAGAAATTAGTCCTGAATATTCATTGAGGGACTGTTGCTGAAGCTGATGCTTCAATACTTTGGCCACCTGATTGAAGAACTGACTCATTGGTAAAGACCTTGATGCTGGGAAAGATTGAAGGTGGGAGAAGGGTATGACAGAGGATGAGATGGTTGGATGGCATTATCGACTCGACTGACTTGAGTTTGAGTAGGCTGGGAGTTGGTGATGGACAGGGAAGCCAGGCATGCTGCAGTCCATGGGGTAACAAAAATCAGACATGACTGAGTGACTGGACTGAGCTGAACTGATGAGTGTTTTCTTGTATAACTTTTTTTGTTTTTCTCTTGCTACCTTTAGAATTCTCTCTTTGTCTTTAACTTCTGCCATTTTTTATATCTTGGTGTAATTCTGTTTGGGTCTATATTCTTTGGGACCCTCAGTGTTCCCTCTACCTAGATCTCTGTTTCCTTCTTTAGGTTTGGCAAGTTTTCAGCCATAATTTCTTCAAATGCCTTTTCAGTCCCCTTTTCCCTTTCTTCTCCTTTCAGGATCCCCATTATGTGTATATTGTCATGGTTTATGTAACCCAATACGTCTTTTATATTGTTTTCACTTTCTTTTTTTTTTTTTCATTTGGCTATCTGATGTTGAAGCTGAAACTCCAATGCTTTGGCCACCTGATGCGAAGAGCTGACTCATTGGAAAAAACCCTGATATTGGGAAAGATTGAGGGCGTGAGGAGAAGGGGACAACAGAGGATAAATGGTTGGATAACATCACCGACTCAATGGACATGGGTTTGAGTGGACTCCGGGAGTTGGTGATGGACAGGGAGGCCTGTTGTGCTGCGGTTCATGGGGTCGCAAAGAGTTAGACATGACTGAGCGACTGAACTGAACTAAACTTCTGTCTGGACTTCTGCTTGGATGATTTCAATTATTCTATCTTCTAGGTCATTTATTCTCCCAAATTCTTAATTTTGTTATTCATTGCCTTTAGTTCCACTTTACTTCTGCAAATGAATTTTAAAAATTTTCTTGGTTCCTCCATATACTTTCTGGTTCCTTTTTACAGTAATCCACAGTTCTGTCAATAGTCTGCTTAATCTTTTAGTTTTTTTCATTATCTCCTTTTTTGAACTTTGTGTCTATAGGACTGAAGAGGTCTGTTTCATTGTTCATTTGTGGGAACTCTCTTGATCATTTACTTAAGAGTAGTTCCTCTTCTTCTTCATTTAACTTATATTTCTCTTGCCCTGTGAGTAGAAGAAGCAATTATCCACTCTGGTCTTGGAGAGCTATTTTTATGTGGGTTCATCCCTATGTAGCATCCCTATGTAGCCTGTGTGGGTTTAATTCTTTTGGTAAAAGGGAAGTTTTTAGTATGGATGTCTGCCACCTTTTCCCTCAATGTTTGCTGGCCATTATTCCCTTATTAGGAGGTGTAACTGATATTGTGGTTATCAGAGTCATTGCTAGAAGTTGTGCAGTGCCTCCTCTATGCTCTGTGGTTGTCACTTTCCTATCAGGGGCAGGATCTCCTGCCTAGTTTTTGGAGTAGAAGCCCCCAGATCTGTTTCTGAGCTGTGGTGTGAGAGGTAGACAGGATTGGAGTGCTCCCATTGGGAGAGGAGCCACTGAATATTCGTCTTTCAGAGCTATTCACCAATAAAAGTGCTCTGCTGTGTCACATCCAGTGTGTGGGCTCACGAAGTAAACTGTTGCTGGCACTGACTCAACCCTCTTTCTCAACCTTGGGAATGGCAGTAATTGGCCCTGGCATCTCTTCAAGTGTTTTTTCCACAAGATCACTAGCACAGATCCACTGAAGTCAGGTCCCAGGACTGCAGTAATTACACCTGCAGAATTTTTGTGGGAGCTGCGAAGGCAGCTCAGACCCTGGCCCAGCTTAGTCCCTGGCCCAGCTTAGTCCCTACATGCACACACCTACAAAGCCCACAGCTTCTAAGGCAGGTCTGTCCTGAATAGGCTGTTCTCTAGTCAGATATCCCACAGGCAGTGAATTTATAAAGTCTGTGTTGGAGGTGTAAATCCAAGGCTAACGCAGCAGCAGAGAAAGATTTTAGCCTTGCTTTCTAAGTCATGCAGTCCCTGGGACTCATTTGCGGTTTCAGCCCTACCTTTGCACATAGGCATTCCACTGACATCTGCTCCAAGGGCCTGCTGAGGCAGCATTTGGTGTGAGAGCCCACCCACACTGCAGCTGGAGCACATGAGCCTATTCAGGTGGGAACTGGCCAAGTGATGGCTGGAGTACACTCTCCCAGAGCAGGACCAGGGCATGGAGAAAGAAGCTTGTACTATTGTATTTGTACTTTATAGTTTGTACTATTTTATATTCACACTTGCTTTTGTTTTTTATGATAATCTATTGGTCTTATTTTCTAATGGCAATTCTGTCATTTATCTCTTGGAGGAATTTGAAAAATAATTATTACAAAGTCATTTGTCATTTTTAGATTTCTCTTTTATTTCTATGCATTGGCATAGTGTTTTTAACTTACTGAAATTTTGTGCTATTTTCCTGTTATTTATTTTTCACCTGTGCTGTGGAAGGTATTTATAAGTTATCTTGAATGAGATGTGGCTTTTTTTTTTTTTTTCCAGATACATGATTATGTAATTTGAGTACAACACAGTGGAACATTCGTTAAAAGTTATTCATGGGAAGAAGGATAAATTAGGAGTTTGGGGTCAACAAGTACAAAAACAGTAAAAGTACTAGCAAATACATTAAAAAGTATTAGCATATACATTATCTATCTTTATAGATAGATAGATCTGAATCACTTTGCTATATACCAGAAACTAACACGTCATAATTAACAACTTCAATTAAAAAATAATAAAAATATATATACTTGCAAAAAGTAATTTCTGCTTTCCAAGGATGATATAGGTAGGAATGTTTGAGAAATTCATTACACACAAATTTTTCCAAATGGTGCAAGATTCTTGTTATTTTCAGTTCAGGTCAGTCGCTCAGTTGTGTCCAACTCTTTGTGATCCCATGGACTGCAGCACGCCTGGCTTCCCTGTTTATCACCAACTCCCAGAGCTTGCTCAAACTCATGTCCATTGAGTTGGTGATGCCATCCAACTATCTCATCCTTTGTTGTCTCCTTCTCCTGTCTTCACTCTTTCCCAGCATCAGAGACTTTTCAGATGAGTCAGTTCTTCATATCAGGTGGCCAAAGTATTGGAGTTTCAGCTTCAACATCAGTCCTCCCAATGAATATTCAGGACTGATTACCTTTCAGTTGAGGTCAGTTCAATTGCTCAGTCGTGTCTGACTCTTTGTGACCCCATGAATCGCAGCACACCAGGGCTCCCTGTCCATCACCAACTCCCAGAGTTTATTCAAACTCATGTCCATCAAGTCGGTGATGCCATTCAGCCATCTCATCCTCTGTTGTTCCCTTCTCCTCTGCCCCCAATCCCTCCCAGCTCAGGGATTTTTCCAGTGCATCAACTTTTCGCATGAGGAAGTATTGGAGTTTCAGCGTCAGCATCAGTCCTTCCAATGAACACCCAGGACTGATCTCCGTCAGGATGGACTGGTTGGATCTCCTTGCAGTCCGAGGCACTCTCAAGAGTCTTCTCCAACACCACAGTTCAAAAGCATCAATTCTTCAGTGCTCAGCTTTCTTCACAGTCCAACTCTCACATCCATATATGACCACTGGAAAAACCATAGCCTTGACTAGACGGACTTTGTGGCAAGGTAATGTCTCTGCTTTTTAATGTGCTGTCTAGGTTGGTCATAACTTTCCTTCCAAGGAGTAAGCGTCTTTTAATTTCATGGCTGCAGTCACCGTCTGCACTGATTTTGGAGCCCAGAAAATAAAGTCAGCCATTGTTTCCACTGTTTCCCTATCTATCTGGGACCAGATGCCATGATCTTTGTTTTCTGAATGTTGAGCTTGAAGCTAACTTTTTCACTCTCCTCTTTCACTTTCATCAAGAGGCTCTTTAGTTCCTCTTCACTTTCTGCCATAAGGGTGGTGTCATCTGCATATCTGAGGTTATTGATATTTCTCCTGGCAATCTTGATCCATCTTGTGCTTCTTCCAGCCCAGCGTTTCTCATGATATATACTGCATATAAGTTAAATAAGCAGGGTGACAATATACAGCCTTGACGTACTCCTTTTCCTATTTGGAACCAGTCTGTTGTTCCATGTCCAGTTCTAACTGCTGCTTCCTGACCTGCATCTAGGTTTCTCAAGAGGTAGATCAGATGGTCCGGTATTCCCATCTCTTTCAGAATTCTCCACAGTTTATTGTGGTCCACATAGTCAAAGGCATTGGCATAGTCAGTAAAGCAGAAATAGATGTTTTTCTGGAACTCTCTTGCTTTTTCATTGATCCAGCGGATGTTGGCAATTTGATCTCTGGTTCCTCTGCCTTTTCTAAAACCAGCTTGAACATCTGGAAGTTCATGGTTCACATACTGCTGATGCCTGGCTTGGAGAATTTTGAGCATCATTTTACTAGTGTGTGAGATGAGTGCAATTGTGTGGTAGTTTGAGCATTCTTTGGCATTGCCTTTCTTTGGGATTGGAATGAAAACCGACCTTTTCCCGTCCTGTGGCCACAGCTGAGTTTTCCAAATTTACTGGCATATTGAGTGCAGCACTTTCACAGCATCATCTTTCAGGATTTGAAAGAGCTCAACTGGAATTCCATCACCTCCACTAGCTTTATTCATAGTGATGCTTTCTAAGGCCCACTTGACTTCACATTCCAGGATGTCTGGCTCTAGGTCAGTGATCACACCATCATGATTATCTGGGTCGTGAAGTTCTTTTTTGTACAGTGATTCTGTGTATTCTTGCCACCTCTTCTTAATATCTTCTGCTTCTGTTAGGTCCATACCATTTCTGTCCTTTATCGAGCCCATCTTTGCATAAAATGTTCCCTTGGTATCTCTAATTTTCTTTTTTTTTTTCACTCTAATTTTCTTCAAGAGATCTCTAGTCTTTCCCATTCTGTTGTTTTCCTCTATTTCTTTGCATTGATCACTGATTTCTTTTTTTTTTTTTCTCATTATTTTATTTTTTTTAAATTTTATTTTATTTTTAAACTTTACATAATTGTATTAGTTTTGCCAAAAATCAAAGTGAATCCCCCACAGGTATACATGTGTACATGTGCTATTCTTTGGAACTCTGCATTCAGATGCTTATATCTTTCCTTTTCTCCTTTGCTTTTCGCTTCTTCTTCCAATGAATATTCAGGACTGATTTCCTTTAGGATTAACTAGTTTAATCTCTTTTTACTCCCTTGGACTACTATTATTCAAGAATGTTCTCCAACACCACAGCTCAAAAGCATCAATTTTTCTGTGCTCAGTCTTCTTTATAGTCTAACTCTCACAGTCATACATGACTACTGGAAAAACCATAGCTTGTTATTTTGTTCTGCCTCAAAATATTCTGTCTCTGCTTCCCAGGTGGCATGAGTGGTAAAGAACTCACCTACCAATGCAGGAAACATGAGATATGGGTTTATCCCTGGGTCAGGAAGGTCCCCTGGAAAAGGGAATGGCAACCCATTCCAGTATTCTTGACTGGAGAATCCCATGGACAGAGGGCCTGGAGGGCTATCATCCATAGGGTCCCAAAGAGTCAGACACACTGAAGCAACTTAGCACACATAAAGTCTACCCGGATGAATCAGTAAACTGAAGCATGAGGATGCATGAAAGACTGGCAGAAGGCAGCACAGATTTCAGTAAATACAACAAAAAGGGAATACACACCAATGTTAGGACTACATATTTAAAAATGAAACCTTACTTTAAAATGCATAACTAATTGTCAATGCTACAAGGATTTTTTTTATGCTGTATTTTAAAATTTTCATCTAGTTCTTGTTCTTATTAATTCACAAACAGATCTCACATTAGTGATTCAGGGTTTCAGCCTTCAGAATGACGTGAGAGCACCAATTATGATATTTGATGGAGAGAATGTACTGTGTGTGTGTTTTTCCCCCTTGTCTTCTGCCACAGGACACAGAGCTTCACCCAAGTCCCAAGTTTATATGGAACCTGACTCAGGTCCTCTCCACAAAGAGCCTGAGATAAAAATAACTCAGGACTGCCTCAACATAACTGTAATTCAGTTTGTGACAGATTCAAATTTAATTGTTGTTTACATTTCTGCCCCCTCCCCCCGGCCCGCCCCAGTTGGGAGATAGATCTATGGAGTTATCTGTTTTTTGATGTTTTTGCTGCAACCCAACCAGGATTGCTATATATTTGGAATAAATGCAGAGTGATTATTTGGGAGAATATCAGGCTTAATCTGTGAGACAATCTGACAACAGATTCTATAATTACTTTCTTAAAGCTTTCTTCTACATATAATTTAATTTAAAATAAAGTATGAGGTTGAGATAATTCATTTCTTTCCCAAAACAATTTAATGAACAATTCATGTTTTCCTTTAATGTTTTGAAATCCCAGCTTTACCATAAAATTCATCGACATACTTTTTTGATTAATGTTTTTATTTCTATAACAATACCATTCTGTTTTAATAACTGAAGCATGCTAAAAACTATAAATGTAACTTGCTAAAAGAGCTAGTATTCTCTCATTAAAAAAAAATCTCCTGGCTATCTCAAATATTTAATGTTTCTAAAAGAACTTTAATAATTTTCAATGAACAGTAAAAGTTCTAGCAATTTAACTAGAATTTCATTCTGATTGTCTTACATTTAAAGAGAATAAGCACATAAACAAAAAAAAATTGTCTTTCAAACTATCCAAATTCAATATTTTTCCTGTTTTTTTTACAGTGGAAGACGTCATGGTTAGAATTTTAAACATAATTTTGTGATTTGAAATTATGAATATCTGAAATATTTGATATTTATTTTGTAATAATATAGTATGCTGTTGTAGTTGGCCAAATAACACTACAGACAATTCTGTTACCTAGAAGAGTAACAGTGAGAAATAAATATGGGCATCTGTTAAGAAGCACAAATATAAACATGAATTAACCTGATAGTGAATCTGGTTTTGATATTTCATGGTTTTAAAGGAAATAACTTAAGAATATAAAATTTTGGCTTTATTTTTTAAGAAATGAAAGAGAACATAAAATGTAAATAAATTATGACCAACTTCCACTACCGAAGCAAGAGGGAGTAACCTGCTAAAAATTGTGAAATTAAACAATAATTTTCCATTATCACACAAGGTGAAAAGCCCTGAGATGACATCATTCTGCAGTTTCCATTCTTTACTGTACTACATAACATTTTCTAATGGCCTACCTGGCATCTCAGTTGAATGAATAATTCCCAATTATTGTGTCCAAATAGAGCCCCTGGTCTTTCACACTCCAATCCATTGAACCCAAATTCTTTTTAGTTTAGCACCATCTCTCTCTTAATATGTCTTACCTACCATGTCTGTCCATAATTACCTTTGCTAGATCATGAAATATATCAGTCTGAACTATAGTTAAGCAACTGACGGTCAACTGTTTTTGAAGTTCAAAAGTGACCGTTTCATTTGACTAAACCTAATACCTCAAATCCATCTGATTTTTTGTTCTCAGCTACCACCATTATCTTTATTTTTTTTTTCCCACCATTATCTTTTAATGGATGGTTACAATGACCTCGTAACTGGCATCCCTGTGTCCATGATTTTCCAGCTCTACTCTCTTCTTTGGAGAATCTCAAATTAATTGTTTAATGTAAGCTTCTTATGCCACTGTCTTAGTTTAAAAGCCACTAATGTTTCCACATCCCACCCCAATAGTGAGCAGAATAAAGTCCAAAGTTTTATCATGGATTCCAGATATTTACATGAGCTTTTCTCACTTCCTGCTTTGTATGGCTCAGAAGTTACAGCGTCTGTCTGCAATGCAGGAGACCTGGGTTCGATCCCTGGGTTGGGAAGATCCTCTAGAGAAGGAAATGACAACCCATTCCAGTATTCTTGCCTGGAGAATCCCATGGATGGAGTAGCCTGGTGGGCTACATTCCATGGGGTCGCAAAGAGCCGGACACAACTGAGCAACTTCACTTTCACTTCCACTTTCTCACTTCAATCTCTTCTCTTACAATTTCTCCTCTGCTTCCTCATACGCAAAGGTCTTCAGTCCATTTCCAGAACAGTCAAGTTGATTTATAGTTTATTTATATCTATGCCCTAGAACTATGTCTCACAACAAATGCACTTGGTTATTTCCTCACGCCAAAATCATTGGCCTCTAACTCTTTAGCATTTTTATCTTGTCAAGATTCACATGAGTTATCTCTTCAAAGGACTCCTTATCCTATGATCTAAAGCTGTCTATCTGTCACTATCCCTCTCATCACTGTTTTATTTCCTGCATGAAATTCATCACTATCTGCAATATCTTGTTCAGTGATTTGTTTATACATTTTTTTCTCTAAGGTTCTCCTCCACTAACAAAAGAAGCTCCAACCTAAAGTGTCTGTTCTGTTCTCCTCACTGTGACATCTTGGGTACCTAGCATGGTACTTGGCATGTGAATATACTCAACAATTATTTATTAAAAATATAGATACATAACAAATTATGTAAGTACTCATGAATGTCATGAATGCACTGTAAATCTAGAATTATATATTTGATTATTCTGTAATTTTTATGTACTTACATTATGACTTTTGTTTGCCATGGGCAGCTTTTTTGGAGGGGCTGGGAAAGAAGGAGTTTTCTTATTTTCATTGTTCTAAGAATGTAAATAAATCATAAATGTAAAATGATTTTGCAAATCCTCAAATTACTTAGAATAACATGAACTACTGAGAAATGAGAGATAAGTAATTTAAGTGTAAAAATAAAGTAAAAAAATAGAAGCTTATATATATATTCACCTTGCTGCTGCTGCTGCTGCTAAGTCATTTCAGTCGTGTCCAACTCCGTGCGACGCCATAGACGGTAGCCCACCAGGCTGCCCTGTCCCTGGGATTCTCCAGGCAACAACACTGGAGTGGGTTGCCATTTCCTTCTCCAATGCATGAAAGTGAAGAGTGAAAGTGAAGTCTCTCAGTCGTGTCCGACTCTTAGCGACCCCATGGCCGCAGCCTATCAGGCTGCTCTGTCTGTGGGATTTCCAGGCAAGAGTACTGGAGTGGGATGCCATTATTCAGCTTCCTCATCCTGTATTTCATTGCTTTCCCCAAAAGGTAACTAAACCACCATGAACAGGTTTGTATCACTCCTCTTATTTTTTTCCTACTGACTACTAATCTATTAATGCATATATCTACAAGAACTTGGAGAGTTTAATGTGAAAAAGATCATTAGAAAATAAAAACATAGGAAGAAATAGATTTATTATTTTTGAGAGTAAATTAAGCATCTAATAAATTGACTAACACGATTCCTGGGACAAGGTTTTGAAGAAAGCAAATTAAATATTGGGTTACACAATAGAGCTGATATCACTCTGCTCTTATATTTTAGATTTGAAAACAATCATAAGTCTTTTTCTTCAAGTACAATTTAAAGAATCTGATATTTTCCTTATGTGTCTATATTAGCATAAGCAAAACTGTCCTGAATATGTAAGCTATTTTCTTCTTCAAAATTTCTCTGCAGTTGTCAGAATACAAATTATTTAACCTTAAAAATATTTTCCTAGTTCACATAGAATATATAAAATGCAAAATACATAAATGCTGTAACACATTTTCTTCAGGTGCTAAAACCCCACTTTCCCTAAAGCAAAATCATTCTGACATTATCAAATATTATAGTGTAGTTAAAGGACAGTTATAAAGTAATTCACAAAATAAATCTCATTGCTTTTCAAAGGCCATTTGAATTAAGTGAAATAAATGTTTTTTTTTCAAGCAGTTGAATGTACAGAAAAATCAACAATAGTGACACATAATCAAAGTTCAAATAACATTTTAAATAAAAGTCGTTTATAAAAATCATCCACACATTTTTTCTCAAGACTTTTTAATATAGCTTTTCCCTAGAGGAAAAAAAAAAAAAGAGTTAAAAATCACTTAGACTAAAATCTACTGGAGTGGTAAAATGTGGTTGTTATCTATCGATTGTCTCCCTTAGGTAATGTTTAGAATATCAGTGATTCAGTTCTTCATTTATTCATTTTCTAACTGCCTTTAATAATACTTTGTTGAATGCAATTCTCTGAAAAGTCCAGAAAACTGTAGATTATTTAAAGCAAATGGCATACAACCTGATAGCTATCATTACCAGGAATCTTGAAATATGGTAGATGAAACTGCCCAAATTGCAAATTTCAAAATATTTTAAAAATCATACAATTATGCTAGGCAATGTAGGCTACAAATTAATTATCAGAATATTTAGTTGAAATGCATTTGCTCAGTCATGTCCAACTCTTTGCAGCCCCATGGACCACCAGGCTCCTCTGTCCATGGAATTTTGAGGCAAGAATACTGGAGCAGGTTGCCATTTCCTACTCCAGGGATCTTTCTGACCCAGGAATCTCTCCTGTATCTCCTGCATTGCATGTGGATTATTTACCATTGATAAATCTGTGAAGCCCCATTTAGTTGAAAATGAAAGGCTAACTTAGTAAGAATTATGAAGAAACATAGACCAATTAAAGCTCTCTGCTCATAATTTTCTCTATGTTTCCACTATTATAATCATCAACAGGGTTTATTTCCTTTCATTTAAATTTCAGCCATAAACTTGTAGCTTTTTTCTAGACTATAGTGGCTTAGATAATATTTAGTCACAGAAACTGGAATCTGTTACATTTCAATCACAAAAAATAATTATCCCACTCTTCTGCTAAAAATTTCATTCAGTTCAGTTCAGTCGCTCAGTCGTGTCCGACTCTTTGCGACCCCATGAATCACAGCATGCCAGGCATCCCTGTCCATCACCAACTCCCATTACTGCCATATAAACATTAGAGGCCTTGCAAAATCTGACAAAATATTACTTTTCAACTTCTATCACTTTTTTAGGTTATAATAATAATGCCTAGCATTTCTAAAATGCTTGTAAAATTGCTTTCCTAAGTTAGATTATTTCATTTAATTCTTTTTAATACCCTATTTGTTCTAATTTACAGATAAAAATAGAATAAATGATTCATTAATACCACACAAATGTGTCAGGACCTAAATTGACATCTTCTGACCCCAGCCTAATAATTTTTTTTAGCATGCAATGCATTACTGTCTATATGTTTTCCAAACTAGGCAATCTAAAATTTTTACAAAGTATAGTTCTTCTTCCCTTACTTGTCCAAGACACTACAGTAGGTGCTTGAGATACAAATTAATAGAAAGATGTTGGTAACTCTCCAGAAATACTTCTATTTTTTCTGCTTGTGTTCTTTGCTCTGGAAATTTTCTGTAAAGAGACATAATTTCCAAGATGGCCAACACAATTCTGAATGCTCTTCTAGTGAACACTTACTAGATGTCAAGCATTATGTTCAGTTCAGGTCAGTTCAGTCGCTCAGTCCTGTCTTTGCAACCCCATGAATTGTAGTACGCCAGGCCTCCCTGTCCATCACCAACTCCCAGAGTTCACTCAAACTCACGTCCATCGAGTTGGTGATGCCATCCAGCCATCTCATCCTCTGTCGTCCCCTTCTCCTCCTGCCCCCAATCCCTCCCAGCATCAGAGTCTTTTCCAATGAGTCAACTTTTCACATGAGGTGGCCAAAGAATTGGAGTTTCAGCTTTAGCATCAGTCCTTCCAAAGAACACCCAGGGCTGATCTCCTTTAGAATGGACTGGTTGGATCTCCTTGCAGTCCAAGGGACTCTCAAGAGTCTTCTCCAACACCACAGTTCAAAAGCATCAATTCTTTGGTGCTCAGCTTTCTTCACAGTCCAGCTCTCACATCCATACATGACCACTGGAAAAACCATAGCCTTGACTAGATGGACCTTTGTTGGAAAAGTAATGTCTCTGCTTTTCAACATGCTATCTAGGTTGGTCATAACTTTTCTTCCAAGCAGTAAGCGCCTTTTAATTTCATGGCTGCAGTCACCATGTGCAGTGATTTTGGAGCCCCAAAAAATAAAGTCTGACACTGTTTCCACTGTTTCCCCATCTATTTCCCATGAATTGATGGGACCAGATGCCATGATCTTTGTTTTTTGAATGTTGAGCTTTAAGCCAACTTGTTCACTCTCCTCTTTCACTTTCATCAAGAGGCTTTTTAGGTCCTCTTCACTTTCTGCCATAAGAGTAGTGTCATCTGCACATCTGAGGTTATTCATGAATAAGAATGGAAATGAAAAATAAATTAATTATTAAAAAAAACAGTATTTCATGGTTAGCTCTCAAAGTTTACAAGTTTAACACAGTCTGATTGTTCCAAAGTGGAAAGGAAAGGAGAGAGTGTGCAGGACTCAGGCATGGAGCACTGACACTGCTCCAGTGGGTCTTCCTAGAATCCTTGCTGTTTGTATGTGAAAAATATACAGGTTTTCTTTTTCTGTTCCTTCACTCTGTACATTCAAAACTATCTAAACTTTCCTGCTTATCTTACTTATCTCACCCCACTCTTCTGGAGTTGAAATAAGGTTCAAATTTAACTATAATGTCTCATATCTTTATCAGTAGCCTTCTCTTATAACATTCCAGCATTTATATTCTGCACCAATTTTAAGCTGAACCCTGAGGTACTAAGCAGCACAGCTGGTAGGCAAAATGACACATCTTGTAGGTTTACTGGTTGTGCCTTCCCACAGTTTCCTTATGACCCATCATTCTGATATTTGAGTTACTTATGATAAATTGCGTTAAGTACAAAGGCATCAAAGAACATAGTCTCTTCAGTTGCAAAGGATCCTCTTCTCTGTGCTGAAGTTTCTCTTTTCTTTAATGTTTATAAAATTATAATTATTCATTTATTACTGAATCCATTTATTCAACTTTCTTTGAAAATCCACTCTGAGTATGACACCAGTCTAGATTTTGTGGCACTAGTGGTAAAGATTATCCCTGCCAATGAAGGAGACATAAGAGATATGGGTTTGATCCCTGGATGGAGAAGATCCCCTGGAGGAGGGCATAGCAACCCACTCCAATATTCTTGCCTGGAAAATCTCAGACAGAGGAGTCTGGCAGGCTACAGCCCTTAGGATCAGAAAGAGTTGGACACTCTTAAAGCATCTTGGCATGCACACATACATGTGTCAGGCTCCCCAAGACCACCCTTTGGTTTGGTGATTCACTAGGAGACTCACAACACTCACTATATAGTTGTACTAATTATTGTGATTTATAACAGCAGACAGAAACAAAGCAAATTCAGCAAAGGGAAGAGTTGGATAGAGCAAAGTCTATGCACAAGGCACAGAGTGTGAGTCTGAGAGTCACACTCTCAGAACAGAGTCACACAATACACACTGCTTCCATGTGATTAGTTTTGACAGTATGTGTGAAATTTTGTCCAACAGGGAAGCTCATTAAAGATTCAATAACAAAGATGTTAATGAATGAGTACTAACTTGCACAAAAATTTCAGATTCCATGTAAGAAAGCTAGTGTTCAGCATAAACCATATTGTTCACACAGTTTAGGATGCCTGAGTTATTCTTATCAGTTAGGAAATCATTGGAACCCTCCTGATACCCAGGTTTACTAATACCAGAGAAGATCTTAATTGCAAACAGACTTCCTGGGTGTAGTAGTCCCAGGCCTGCTATGCTTTTTCCACACAAAGTCACATAAAATCCTGTTCTATTGGGATTTATTTTCTGGTATGTATATGTGTGGGTGTGGAGGATGAGGCAAAACAAACATTCATTTAAATTAAAAATATTGTAAATTCTGATACAGTACTTAATATATTCCCTGTACTCATCTGAGTGTTTTAAATATAACTAATTCAATGAATACAATATTTCTCTGATATACATATTATAGTCATTCTTATTTTACTATGACAAACTGGGCAGAGTCATTTCAGAAATCACATCCAGGGCTAACCTTAGCTCAGAATTTGCTATCAAGTGAAGTTACACATCTTTTTATGATTTAAGCCATTGATAAGCCTTTCTCTTATAGCTATAAACATTTAAATTGACATAGAAGCTTATATTAAATTTGATGGTTAAAAGAAACTTTTAGTAGATGACATTTAGACTGAAGCCTGAAAGACAAGCAGGCGCTCACAATTCAGAGATAATTTCAGGCCGAGGAAATGATGTAAGGCAGACACACTCTCAATAAGAAAGAAAGTGAAGGTCAGAACTGATTGAGAATAATATATGAGGATATGAGATAAGAAGTTGAAGTGATGAGTGACAACATTCTGGACTTTGGAGACGATGGTAGGAGCATGGATATTATCCTGTGTGCAATTAGAAGCTACTGGGAAGTTCTAAGCTGGAAAGTGAAATATTTATGCTTTAAAATCACTTTGACTAACTTTGGAGGATGACCATTGGGTATCAGAGTTTGGAAGAAACACTAAATACAAATGTAATTACAATATTCAGGTAAAGGATGATGGTATTTTGGATTATGATGGTAAGAGTATAGAATAAGAAACTGGATAGATTTAGGGGATCTTTTGTATATATGGTCAATAATATTGATAGAGGAATGACATCAGAGTATATTCTTTATTGGATTTTCTTATTCTCATGGAGTTATAAAGTTTCTTTTTTCTATATACAAATTATTAATATGTATAGAAAATATTATTTATCTTCCTTTGGCCTTTTTTCTTCACACAAAAACATGTACACAATCATTGCCAATTTTCTAACAAAATATGCTCTATATCATTAACATCAGGGAAATGATGTTTAAAAAAATACATGAGAAACTTCTATTTTAAAGCTGGAAATATGAAGGAAATGTGAAATTGTCACTCCTGTCTTTACAACAAGAAAAAACTGAACATAATAGAAATTAATATATTTTTCTTGGAACCATCACAGAGAAATAAGTTTGCAGAAATTTGTAGAAGCAGGCATATCCAGAGAGACACAGCTGACAGCTGAGTAGGAAAAAATAAATGGCAATTTTGAGGAATGGTTGCAGACTGAATGACAACTTAAGTAGCAGTGAGAAACTCTCGGGAGTCACAGTCATAACAGTCTCCCACATTTTTGTGAGTCTTACCTCTATGGACTCCATTAGGGTTCCAAGTTGAAAGATTGCCTCACTGTTCTGTTGGGAGAAGGGGACAATAATCTCTCTCTCTCTCACACACATACACACACATACTTTACACACACACTCACTCACATACACATACACAATAATGGGGGTATTTAAAAAGGACACTCAGATGGTAAAAAAATCTGCATGCAATGCAAAAGACCTGGGTTTGATCCCCGGGTCAGGAAGATCCCCTGGAGAAGGAGATGGCTAACCACTCAAGTATTCTTAGAGCTGATTCATTTGAAAAGACCCTGATGCTGGGAAAGATTGAGGGCAGGAGGAGAAGGGGACGACAGAGGATGAGATGGTTGGATGGCATCACCGACACAATGGACATGGGTTTGGGTGGACTCCAGGAGTTGGTGATGGACAGGGAAGCCTGGAATGCTGCGGTTCATGGGGTCACAAAGAGTAGGACACGACTGAGCAACTGAACTGAACTGAACTTCAATCATTTCATTTTCTTTAACATAACCCTCAAAATAAATAGTTTTTATTCCTATAAAGGACATTAAAAAAAAAAAAAAAGTATTCTTGCCTGGAGAATTCCATGGACTGAGGAGCCTGTCAGGCTACAGTCCACAGGGTCTCAAAGAGTCAGACACGACTGAGCAACTAACACTTAAAAAGGAATACCAGTACCAACTCCCACGGGTGGAGTGCTGGAGCATATTTAGGCTATGAGGGAATTCAAGATACCTCTTTTGATGATACCAAGTTTTTAGAAGCCTATGAGATATCCAGAAACAGTTGTGTTACATAAATCTGGAGGTCTTGGAGGACATATATATTAGAGAAATGACTAAATAGCTTTTGCAGAGAGTTTTACCTCCCTAATGCATATTTTCTGATTTCTGAGTTAATATTAGAAACTAGAACACAATTGGAACAAAATATTATTCTTTAACTAGCATAGTTACCTAATCAGTGCAAGCTAAGTGAGCCCTACCTTTTTTTCTTTTTTTTTTTTTGCCAAATATAATCCTTTATACTGTATCAGTCTCATTATACATTCCATTATCTGTGCATGCTTACTAAGTTGCCTCAGTCCTGTCCAACTCTTTGTGACCTATGGACTGTGGGATTTTCCAGGCAAGAATATTTGAGTGGGTTGCAATCCCCTCCTCCAGGGGATCTTCCCGACGTAGGTATCAAATCTGTGTCTCTTATGGTCCTGCATCAGCAGGCGGGTTCTTAACCACTAGTACCACCTGGGAAGCCCATTCTCCACAGCAATGGGTAAAAGTTTATGCTTACCTGCCTGGAGTACAAACTATTTTCATTTCCAATCTGTTACCCTCTCTTGAGGAGAAATCTTTTTCTCTACTTGTATAATTATTTCCATATCCATATATTTTAAAAATAATGTAAAGGCATTATACATGGGATTTGGAAAAATATTTTTTCTTGCATATTCATCTTGAATGAGAGGTCTTTGAACATTATTTCAAAAATTAAGCATGCAGAGTGAAATAATTTTTCAGAGGATTATAACATTTCAGCATTTTAGAAAAGTAAGTATTTTAGTATCTTTTAATATTTCTTTTTATTTCTGTCTTTTAAAAGTAGAAATACTTCGCCACACTAATATAATTACTGTACATGAGGTGGGTGTTTTGTGTGAGATCTGTTTATTCTCTTTTGTTTCTGTTTATGTATCAACTCTTTCATTAAAACTAATGTACCGATCAAATTTCTGCTCTATGCGGGAGATATATTTTCAAACACGACTGAACAAAAATATGCAGAGCAGAATTTTACTTTGTACTCTACTTACTAAATTAAATATTTCCTTTATTAATGCAAGATTTCAGTTTGCTGTTAAATCAGGATATGGTTAAAAGCATAATAAAGGTGCTTTTACATATGTTACAACCATGTTCTATAATCTCGGTCTAGACAAGAGTAACAAGCTTCTTGGACATAATGGTTTCTTCTTTACAGAGAAGTTGTTGTACCTTTTTGTAATATGTTACTGCTCTTCTCAAAATTTCCCAACTTTTCTTATCATCCATAAAATAAAAGCCATAAGTTTGTTCTGGCCCACAGATTTCCAGAACAATCCAGATCACTCACCTTTTCCATTGTACCTCTTCTAGATTCCTTGATGTTCACTGTACTGTTGCTCTTCTTTGAATTCAACCAATACATACTCTGGTCACAGACTTCACACTTCCTCGGCCTTGTACTGTCTTAGCTATTTATTTATTTCACTACATTCTTGCCTGTTCACAAATAATACCTCATCAGGAAGTTCTTTTTTGCTTACTCATTTTATTTAAATAGTTATCACTATTCCCTTTCTACGTTTACTTTTTCTTAACAACTTTTAAAGCAATTTTGCTCTTTCCTGTTATTGTCATAATGAATCACCAAAAACTTAGTGGATTAAAACAACGTAAATTTATTATCTTACAGTTCCAGAAGTCAGAAGCCTAAACTAGTATTCCTGGGTTGAAAGCTAGTCATGGCCAGGTCTGTATTCCTTCTGCGACTCCAGGGGAGAAGCCATTTCACACCTTTCACCCCAGCTAATAGAGGTTGACTACAGTCCTTGTCTCATAGCCTTTTTTTCTTCCATCTCCAAAGCCACTCATATAGCATCTTCTTTATCTCAAACTGCTTGCTTCTGTTTCTATATATCTGAGCTTCCTGCTTCCTTCTCTAAAGATCTCAGTGGTTTCACTGGGACCATCTGTATAATCTAGGATAATATCACCATCTCAAATCCTTTATTTAGTCATAAGTGAAAACTTCCTTTTATGATTTAAGATAGCATATTCCACGGATTAGCATGAGGACATCTTTTTTGATGGGAGGGGAAAAGTTATTCAGCCTTCCACATTGGTATAAATATACAGTAAGTCCCTTACATAAAAACCTTTTTAAGTTTCAAACTTTCAAAGATGTGAACATGCCCAGGGAAAAGACCAAGGAAGAAAAAGGGAAGAAGAAGTAACTGAAGAACCATGGAGATTCACAATGCATGAAATGGCAAGGGAATTTTCTTTATTTGAAAAGGCACTGTTCATTTTTGAGGCACAAGCCCCAAAGCTCAGAATGGTACGCGAAGGTTACAGCAGCCATTCCAAGTGCAATCCAGTGCCACCGTATCATCTATGATGAGCAAAAGAGAGCCACTACCCAGACATCATTGGATTGTTTTATCAAGAGGAAATATAGAATTGAATCCAGCAAGGAAAAGAACCTGTGCCATCAATGTCAGGTGTGAGTGAAATTGCACTTGCCTTCCATCTATTGCTAATGATCCCTCAGCTCTACCATCTCCTATCTCCTCTCCTTACTCCAGTCAAAAACTCTTCTTTCCTCTTCACTTAATGCCAGCTGTAATACTATAAGATTAAACATGTTATCTTTATTTTTCTGTTTTTATGTATTATTAAATGTGAAAAATATTTTAGACCTATTACAATAGAGTACTGTACTACATAGCCAAATGTGTTAGTCAGATACCTAGGCTACCTCTGTTGGATTTTTGAACCAAGGGGACTTAACAAATGCACTCTTGGAATGGAACTTGTCCATACGTAGGGGACTTACTGTAGTCCATATTAATTGTTTTATTTTCTGTTTTCCCCAATGACACATTAATGCAAAAGAACAAAGATTTTATATGTTGTTTGCTCTTCTATCCTCACTTCCTAGTAATATATATGAAATGTAGTAGTTCCTCAATATAAAAGCAGTAAAATTAAACAGTTTGTGAAAACTTTTATCCTGAAAGTGAGCTCTTAGTACCAGTCCCTTTTAAACAACTTAAGTGAATAACCAAAGAGATGAATATGGATTGTAGTCTATCAATACATACCTGCTCATCTACAAGGTGATCTTACCCTGGAAGGAAGGCATATGAGAATGGGGACAAATGAGAAATGTTAGACTAGACTATCCTTTAATATGCTACAATTCCGCTGGATTTATAGAATGTGGATTTCTGAAGCATAGTGTGCTGTTTTCTCTATTATACCTTCTGATGTTGAAATTATGAGTTTTAGCTAAAATACCATCTTTTCTGATTCCAGATTTTTCTCATTTCATAAATATGTCATTCAAATCTCATTAGCAGATGAAAATTGGAAGTTTTAAAATTATTATCCAGATTTTGGAACTCTTTCTTACAGTATGTCTGTTTTGCAAGGAATGTTTTCTCCAATTTCTCATATTAATTTAAATAACTTCATCTTTTCTTTTATAGTCATTTTTCTCTTTTTGAATTTCCTACAATGAGGATCTAAGCTTGTACAATGTCAAGAACTAATGTACAGCTTGTGTGATATTTTTCATTCTCTATTTAAACACAATCTCATATAAGGATTAAGAGAAGTATGGAATTAGCATAATTCATTCCAAGAAAAGAGGTCAAGTAGCTAATGGAAGATTAGGACAAAAGTCCATTACTCAGGTAAGTTCATCTTTGTCTAAGTTTGACTTGCGTGTGTGTGTGTGTGTGATGATACACGTTATCTCCCTATTTGACACCCTGCTCAATTTGACATATCCCATATAGTGAAGTTATCTGCTTATTTCTCTTGCTCCTTTTGTGGAACACAAACTAAGAATAAACTCCTGCAGGGTGAATATTGTCATGTAATTTGAAATCCCTCATAATATCAATATTTGTCTTTTTTATGACTACCAGCTAGTTTATGACAGCTTTTATTTCCTGGTTCTCTATTCTAAATAGTATTGGTGAAATTCTGCTAGGTATCACTTTCACTTTCACCTCAAATAGATATCACATAAAAGATTTCTTTGATCTACTTTCAGAATAGACAAGAACCCAGTGTGTGTGTGTGTGTGTGTGTGTGTGTGTGTCCTCTGTCACTCATTCATGCCTGACTATTTGTGGCTCCATGGACTTTATCCCATGAGGCTCCTCTGTCCTTGGAATTTTCCAGGCCACATTGTTAGAGTGGATTGCCACTTTCTACTCCAGGGGATATTCCCAACTCAGAAATCAAACCCGTGTCTCTTGAATCTCCTGCATTGGCAGGTGGATTCTTTACCACCAGCACCACTGAGAGCCCCATGCTGCTGCTGTTGCAAAGTAGCTTCAGTCGTGTCTGACTCTGTGCAACCCCATAGACGGCAGCCCATCAGGCTCATCCATCCCTGGGATTATCCAGGCAAGAACAACAGAGTGGGTTTTCATTTCCTTCTCCAATGCATGAAAGTGAAAAGTGAAAGTGAAATCTCTCAGTCATGTCCGACTCTTCATGACCGCATGGACTGCAGATTACCAGGCTCCTCAGTCCATGGGATTTTCCAGGCAAGAGTACTGGGAAAGCCCCATAACCTCTACTAAATAAAAGCAAAAACTAGCAAACAAAACAACAACCAAAGATTCTAATAGATAATGATATTCCCTGTTTTTTAAGAGCTGACATGAGTTTTCTTATTTTTTAATTTCTTCTTTCATTAGAATTTTAGAAAAGTAATTTAGATTTGTAGACTTCAGACATGTTTATTCTAAATCAAATAACTATTTTTAATGAAACTCTAACATTATTATTTCAAATATGTTATAAACTTAAAACTGATATTTATACAGTCAATTTAAAGCAGTAGTTATCAATGCAAAGGGATTATCCTGTCCCCAAGGAACATTTAAACCTCTAGAGACATTATTTGTTGTTGTTTTCATAAATTAAAGTGTTATTTGCATCAGTAAGAGTCCAGTATGGGGATGATCTTTCTCAATGCACAGGGCAGTCCTCCACAAAAAGAATTATTTAATCCAAAATGTCAATAGAGTAGAGGTTGAGACATCCTCTTAAAAAATGAATACACACAATATACAATGGGCTTAATTATAATTGTACTTAATTATAATTAGCTATAGCCGTTATTTTTTTCTCCAAATATTAACAGGAAATAAAATTCCAGTATGATACTTTTACTTATTGTTCTTGGCATAGAACAAGGGACACAAATATTTTCCGTAGATCATTATGCACGTGAAGTAGCGCTTGTAAAATAAAATATGGTCAATGTTTTATGTAAAAATTAATTGGGAAATAATCAGTCCCTGAAATTCACTCAAATACATGATGATAAGATCTGCATGGACTATAGCAAAGGTTAGTGGATTCAGTTCAGTTCAGTTGCTTAGTCGTACCAGACTAAGGCTTCCCTGTCCTTCACTAGTTCTTGGAGCTTCCTCAAACTCAAGTCCATCAAGTTGGTGATGCCATCCAACCATCTCACCCTCTGTTGTTGCCTTCTCCTACGCCTTCAATCTTCGCCAGCATCAGGGTCCTTTCTATTGAGTCAGCTCTTCACATCAAGTGGCCAAAGTATTGGAGTTTCAGCTTCAGATTCAGTCCTTCCAATGAATATTCAAGACTGAACTGCTCTAGGATAGACTGGTTGGACCTCCTTCAGTCCAAGGGACTCTCAAGAGTCTTCTCCAACACCACAGTTCAAAAGCATCAATTCTTTGGCACTCAACCTTCTTTACAGTCTAACTCTGAAATCCACACATGACTACTGTAAAAATCATAGCTTTGACAAGATGGACCTTCATTGGAAAAGTAATGTCTCTGTTTTTTTTTAATATGCTATGTTGGTCATAGCTTTTCTTCCAAGGAGTAAGCATCTTTTAATTCCATGGCTGCAGTCACCATCTGCAGTGACTTTGCAGCAAAAGAAAATAAAGTCTGTCACTGTTTCCATTGTTTCCCCATCTATTTGCCATGAAGTGATGGGACCAAATGCCATGACCTTAGTTTTCTGAATGTTGAGCTTTAAGCCAACTTTTTCACTCTCCTCTTTCACTTTCATCAAGAGGCTATTTAGTTCTTCACTTTCTGCCATAAGGGTGCTGTTGTCCACATATCTGAGGTTGTTGATATTTCTCCCGGCAACCTTAATGCTGGCTTGTGCTTCATCTAGCCCAGCATTTCTCATGATGTACTCTGCATATAAGTTAAATAAGCAGGATGACAATAAACAGTGTTGATGCACTCCTTTCCTGATTTGGAACCAGTCAATTGTTCCATGTCCAGTTCTAACTGCTACTTCCTGACTTGCATACAGATTTCTCAGGAGACAGGTCAGGTGGTCTGGTATTCCCAACTTTTTAAGAATTTTCCACAAGTTTTTGTGAAAACTTGGCATAGTGAATAAACTTGGCATAGTGAATAAAACGGAAGTAGATATTTATCTGGAACTCTTGGTTTTTCGATGATCCAATGGATGTTGGCAGTTGGATCTCTGGTTCCTTGCCTTTTCTAAATCCAGCTTGGTATCTGGAAGTTCACAGTTTATGTACTGTTGAAGCCTGGCTTGGAGAATTTTGAGTATTACTTTACTAGAATGTGAGATGAGTGCAATTGTGCAATAGTCTGAGCATTCTTTGTCATTGCCTTTCTTTGCAATTGGAATGAAAACTGACCTTTTTCAGTCCTGTGGCCACTGCTGAGTTTTCCAAATTTGCTGGCATATTGAGTGCAGCACTTTCACAGCATCATCTTTTAGGATTTGAAATAGCTCAATTGGAATTCCATCACCTCCACTAGCTTTGTTCTTAGTGATACTTCTTAAGGCCCACATGACTTTGCATTCCAGGATAGCTGGCTCTTGAGTGATCACACCATTGAGATTTTCTGGGTCATGAAGATCTTTTTTGTATAGTTCTTCTGTGTATTCTTGCCACCTCTTCTTAATATCTTCTGCTTCTGATAGGTCCATACCATTTCTGTCCTTTACTGTACCCATCTTTACATGAAATGAAATGTTCCCTTGGTATTCCAGTCCCCTATAATGAGAATGACATCTTGTTTTGCTGATGCTTAATTGTCTTTTTTTATTTTTTATTTTTTTGGTTTTCTACTTTTGACAGTTCTCTTGCAACAGATACCACAATGTAAATCTGCACTTTAAAACATATTCATTGAAATTTATAAGGGAATCCGAATAATATAACATACTACCATTCATAGTCCTCTACCATACTATTAGAAAAATCACCAGAGATTTGGATTAATAATTTAACCAGATTTCTTCCTAGTGAAGGAGTGACAAAATCAATGTTCGTATGGGATTTAATCATATCAGTGTCTATATGAAAGTCCCATTGTAGATGGCAAGAAATAACTTTTGAAATTAATTAATCTGTTTAAAAATGTGGGCTTTCATGGTGACTCCAACAGTAAAGAGTTCATCTGTAATAAAGGAGACCCATGTCAATCCCTGGATTAGAAGTATCCCTTGAGAAGGGAATAGCTACCTACTCCAGTTTTCTTGCCTCGAGAATTCCATGCCAGAGGAACCTGGTGAGCTACAGTCCATGCAGTCCCAAAGAGTATGACATGACTGAGTGACTAACACATCAAAAATATTATATTGGAAATATCCAAGAACCAATCAAACAATTTCATATACTTATGAAGAAAGCTGAGCGCCAAAGAATTGATGCTTTTGAACTGTGGTATTGGAGAAGACTCTTAAGAGTCCCTTGGACTGCAAGGAGATCCAACCAGCCCATGCTAAAGAAGATTAGTCCTGGGTGTCCATTGGAACCATCAGATGGACTGTCCATCAGTCCATTGGACTGATGCTGAAGCTGAAACTCCAATACTTTGGCCACCTCATGTGAAAAGTTGACTCATTGGAAAAGACTCTGATGCTGGGAGAGATTGGGGGCAGGAGGAGAAGGGGATGACAGAGGATAAGATGGCTTGATGGCATCACCAACTTGATGGACATGAGTTTGGGTAAACTCTGGGAGTTGGTGATGGACAGGGAGGTCTGGTGTGCTGAGGACATGGGGTTGCAAACAGTCGGACATGACTAAGCAACTGAACTGAACTGACCTGATAGTATATGCAAAATATCATTTCCAGGCAAAAGATGTTTATTATAATTTAGTACATTTTGCCATTACACTTGTGTCTGTCAATCACATACCATAAATGTTCTTTCGGATAAATGTGATATGCAATGAAGAGAAGAAAAACAAAAGAAAAAGAAGGTAAGCAAGGAGAAATAGAGAGAGAAAGGGGAGACCAAGAAAGAGGTCAGAGGTTTAGCTTCTTTATTTAACCAATTCTCATTTGGAGCAATTTATCATCAAATACTTAAAAATGTGACACTATGTTTTCCATATCCAAAGATGAAATTTACCATCGATATAGATTGCTTTTCTTTGACAGAATGTAACTGCATTTGATGTTGAGGTTAGTTCCCAACATTTTCTTCAGTATTATCCTAAATATAAAACTACCTATTTCCCTTTCTTTGCCTATTTTCTTCTTTACATTTTCAACTTTCAAGACTGAATTTTGGATATAGTTTCTGCCCAGAGATTGTCTTTGTCTGTCATTGTCTTGAATTTTCCCATAGTAGTCATGTGCAACTTATTTTACCAACTTTTCAAATAAGTTTTCTTTAAATCTGAATTTATTTCATCCACTAACACTTTTGCAAACCTTCCTTCTTTGGTTCTAAGTTCCTTCAGCCTTTAAATTTGATCTATGAGAGACAGATCCCCAACTTTTAATCTCCAACTCTTCCTGTCTAGAATTCACAATAATAAATTATTGAATTGAGGATATGCAACCTAAAGCTGTGAGGAATAGCATGCTTACCCTGTGCTTCAATACACAATTCTGAACATGAATATCCAAGACCTTGTTAAAAATTTTTCACAATGAAAACTGCATAAACACTCCTAGGCACACTCTTTTTTCAAAGAAAAGCAAAAGCTTTCTCTTACATTTTATTTCTGCATGGTGTGTATCTACCTTCTTTATGAAAGTTTATCTGTTTTAAAAATTTTACCTCTTGCTTAACTTGGTCCCTTTTTTCTTTTACCACATGTAGGTTAAAAGAATTTGTTGGATCCTCTTTTCTCTGTCTAGCCCAGAATTTTTTCTTGACCACAAGATCAAAATTTGTTTTTAAGTTGATCCTATATCTTCCTGAGTTTCTGATGTTCTTATTTCAAAGTGTGAGTTTTACTTTTTGTTCACGTACCAAATTCTGACTTTTTTTAACTTGCTAACTGTGGTTTTCCTTTTGCCTCTCACAAATCTAATTCTTTGAGGAAAAGTGTTCCAAAAACAGATTTTCAAACTTCTTCCTTGATGCTTTGCTTTGTGATAATTCCAGTTTTTATCTTCTTCTCAATATCAGGGGAATACACATTATTTTTTCACATATATTTCACTTGTTTATTTATTAAATATATTCCTTCTAAAATACATTATGTTTGAAGTCATATTTTGAATTCTAATTTTCATGAACATAGTGAAGATTTGGTGTCATTCCAGCTTCCTTGCTGTCACTATGTAAAAGAATAAGAAATCAAATATAGCCTGACTGAGAAATGATATATCACTCAGCATTTCAAATGCTTGTGCATATAAAGTCTTCATGCTGTGGTCGTTAAATCAGTTCAATTCTCCTCTAAACAGGATTCTTACTAGTGTTCAGTGTGGATTCCCTTCCAATAATTGATCCCAATCACTGGTCTTGCCCTAGTTTTATTTTATTTTTTAAAATTATTTATTTATTTTTACTTTACAATATTGTATTGGTTTTGCCATACATCAACATGCATCCACCACGGGTGTACATGTGTTCCCCATCCTGAGCCCCACTCCCACCTCCCTTCCCATACCATCCCTCTGGGTCATCCCAGTGCACCAGCCCCAAGCTTCCTGTATCCTGCATCGAACCTGGACTGGTGATTAATTTCTTATATGATATTATACATGTTTTAATGCCATTCTCCCAAATCATCCCCCTCTCCCTCTCCCACAGAGTCCAAAAGACTGATCTATACACCTGTGTCTCTTTTGCTGTCTCGCATACATTGCCCTAGTTTTAAAATCTGAAATTTTTGAATATTTTTAAAAGCAAATCAGTTTGAAAATTTCAAGTTTCACTTTGCCAAAGTAATTTTTCTTGCTCTTGGAGATCTCAATCCCATAAAGTATAATGATTTGTGTGTATACTTTTCACAAATTGATAGCATACAACCAAAGCTAGCTATACCTCTGATGGAAAGATGGAGATGGTCAGAATGAAAGATTAATGACAAAACCCAACCAGGCTGTGATGGACAGACATTTTGGCAAGTCACTGTTCCCCTTTGTATAATCCTGCCCTTTGGTGGGGGTGGGACCTGTATTTTGCTTCCAATCTACTGAATATTGCATGAGTGATGGAATGTCATCTTCATGATTAGCTTATATGGCAAAGGTCCTTAGAGGTCATTTGATTGTATTATGTTTATAAAACTCTAAAGCTGACTAAAGAGAAGAATCTCCTTGTTGGCCTGACAAAATATGTATTATGTTAAGGAAGCCCTCATGTCAAGGAACTGAAGGAAGCCTCTAGGAACCGGGGGTGGCTCCTAGGACTTCCATGCACTCTTCAGCAAGTCAGAAAAACACTGGATACCAGTTATGTGGCTGTTAAGAGCATTCTGCCAACAACCTACATAAGCTTGGGATAGGATTCTTCCCTAATCAAGTCTCCAGAGGAGAAAACTGCCCAATCAAAACCTTGACTACAGTCCTATGACAGACATTTGAGCTGAAGACCCAGATAAGTTGTGCCCAGACACATCACTCATGGAAACTGTGTGAAATAATAAATGGATAATATCTTACACTAATTCATTTGTAGTAATTTGTTACACAGCAATAGAAAAACATCTCTTTGCTACATATTCCTGAGAGTATAATGTTGCTGAGACATCATTACAGACTTCCTTATTTGGCTTTAATCCTCTGATGGCCTCCCTCTGGAGAACTGGACTGGGAAATACAGGCTCTGGAAGGCTCCTTTCATTGAAACTACAGGTCCATAGTGGCATTGACTTCATCCAAAGGATAGGTCAATGTTTTTACAAACATTCCAGTCATACAAATATTTCCAAGAGGTTGAAATCACTATACCTGAAAGGGGAAAGAAGAAAAAACATAAAAATCTTCCTTATGCATGCAACAATGCTTATCATTTTTATCTTTTATTAGCCCCTGAGCACCATGACTCAATTTTCTGTCCTTGGCTTGTTTTGAAAAGTAAGTGTTTGTGTGTGTGTAATCAGGCTTTTCTTAGAGGCTGGTGTGTGTACACAAAAGTATTTAAAAATCATTTCTGATTTATTAACTTTTGTTAATGACTATAAGGATATGAGACCTTTTCTTTTTTACATGTTATGTTGTGTGCCTTTTTGTTTATTTATTTTTAAATTTTTATCTTTATTTTATTTTTTAATACCAAAACATTTTACATGGGGTATAGCCAATTAACAATGCTGTGATAGTTGACTTTGAAAAGATCATGTACACACCATTATATTTAAAATGGGTAACCAACAAAATCCTACTGTATAACACATGGAACTCTGTTCAATATTATGTGCCAGCCTGGATGGAGGTAAGTTTGGGGGAGAATGGATACATGTATATGTATGGCTGAGTCCCTTCACTGGAAGGGAAGAATATGAGAAATTTTAATTAATATTGTCTCTGATAACCGTCAAGAGGAAATTGAATAATTGTATGTGTGTTCAGTCATGTACAACTCTGCAATTCCATGGACTGTAATGCACAAGATTCCTCTATCTATGGGATTTTGTTCATAAGAATATTGGAATGAGTTGCCATTTCCTCCTCCAGGGGATCTTCCCAACCTAGGGAGCTAAGCCATGTCTCTAGGACCTCCTGCATTGCTAGTCAAATTCTTTACCACTAGCACTGGCTGGGAAGCCCAAGAGGAGAACTATAATCATATATTTATACTCTTTCATTCATAGAAAATGTTTTACCTAAGATAAGCTATTTTGAGTAAGAGAATAGTTTGTGTGTATGTGTTTTATTCAAAGCCAAGATACAATATTTTGAATTGGAGAAGGGGAAACCTCAGGGAAACTTTGACTGGATATATAAAAATATAGAGTGAAAAGAGGTTGTGAAAACTGTTCCACTAATTGAAAGTCTGTCAAAAGATTTTTACCACATGTCATTCATCACTAGAGAAATATCAAAAAGCATTTCTTTAAATAAAGATAACCACATTCAAAAATAATACTGTTGATACAGTATTGGAACCTCTAGAATATTTATCTTTTTATTCTAGCTCTTGAAAGTAATCCCTTCTCATTAAATGAAAGCATGTGAGGCACCGTGACACTGACCCCTTTCATGGAGTCCCAGTGAAGTATTTTAATCTAAGGAGAAAACTATCTTGGGAAACAAACTGCATATAAATGGTAGACAAAATGTGCATTAATAGATAAAGTAACCAGTAGAATTATAGCTTCTTAAATAAAAGCAGATATATAAATATTAAAGGATCACATAGGAAACACATATGCCAAGACAGAGAAGCACTAATGCAAGCTAGAAAAATAGCCTCTGAAGGAAACAAAAGAAATGCCTGAAATAATCTGCTTAAAAACTAATGTACTCATTTCTATTTCAGCTTCAATGTGGAAAAAGCTTGCAACAAGTAAAAATGTACTCTGATCTTGTCTGTCTTGTGAGAAATGTTAAAGGACAATTTTTTTCTTTAATAGAAGGAAACTGACATAGATAAGAAACTTAGATTTATATAAAGGAAGGAAGAACATAGGGGAAGGAGTAATATTAAATAAATGGAACAAAATAAAAAATAATAAAATGGAGTAAAGTAAAATAAATTGAAAAGGAAATTAAAATTGTTTTAATTAACATTTAATAACATTTTATTAACATATTTAATAAAATAACAGTTTATTAAGTTAGGAAGTTGTGAAGGAAACAGAGTATTATTTATTAAGGTAATAATAGCATTGATGTATTAGGATAAGTAAAAAAATGGATATGTGAAATGATTAATACTGAATTATGAGGCACATGGCAAAAACTGGAAATTATTTATATAAGGTAACTATACTTTGCTAAATGCTATAGAGTTATTTGAAGATGAACTTAGTAACTAAACTTAACGGAAGTAATCATTTCACGATATATGTAATTCAAACCATTATGCTGTGCACCTTAAACTTACATAGTGATGTATGTTCATAATAGTCCAATAGAACTGGGGGGAAGGTATTTATTGCAAAGAGCGTGTGAATGTGCATTCACAGACTCCACTGTGCACAGTTGTGTCAGTTTTCTGACACCATGGACTGTAGCAAGACAGTCTCCTCTGTCCATAGAATTTTCCAGACAAGAATACTGTAGTGGGTTGTCATTTCTTTCCTTAGGAGATCTTCCTGACCCAGGAATCAAATCTGTATCTCTTGAGTCTCCTGCATTGTCAGGCAGATTCTTTATCACTGAGCTACCTGGGAAGACCTTGCAAAGAATAATCACTAACAATTATCTTAAAAGTATAATTGATATGAAACAGAGAATAGAATCATACAAAATGCTCAATTAAAAGCATGAAGTACTTGACAATGGAGAAAAATAGCACAATCACCTAACAGAAAATTAAAACATGCATATATGAATCTATTTCAATAATTATTTTAAATGTAAATAATCTAAATGTATCAATTAAAAGATAGAGATTGTCATAGTAGAAAAACATTAAAAAATAACAAGAACTTAAAAAAATTTAAAAACTATGTTGTCTACCAAACCCACTTTAAATGTTAACACTTAATAAAAGTGAAAATGTAAAGGATAGAGAAAAATGTATAATGCGACCACTGATCAAAAAAGTTCTGTTATCTGTGATAAATTTTGACAAGGCAGATACTTGATCAACAAAAATCATCAGGGACACTGGTATTATAATAAAAAAGGATCAACTTTCCAATAAGATGGAATAATTATAATGCTGTTGTTGTTTCATCTTGTTTCAACATCCACTGGATCATCAAAAAAGCAAGACAGTTCCAGAAAAACATCTATTTCTGCTTTATTAACTATGTCAAAGCCTTTGACAGTGTGGATCACAATAAACTGTGGAATATTCTGAAAGAGATGGGAATACCAGGCCACCTGAACTGCCTCTTGAGAAACCTACATGCAGATCAAGGAGTAACAGTTAGAACTGGACATGGGACAACAGACTGGTTCCAAATAGGAAAAGGAGTACGTCAAGTCTGTATACTGTCACCCTGCTTATTTAACTTATATGCAGAGTACATAATGAGAAACACTGGGCTGGAAAACACACAAGCTGGAATCAAGATTGCTGAGAGAAATATCAATAACCTCAGATAAACAGATGACATCACCCTTATGGCAGAAAGTGAAGAAGAGCCTCTTGATGAAAGTGAAAGTGGAGAGTGAACAAGTTGGCTTAAAGCTCAACATTAAAAAACAAAGATCATGGCATTCGTTTCCATCACTTCATGGCAAATAGATGGAGAAACAGTGGAAACAGTGGCAGGCTTTATTTCTGGGGGCTCCAAAATCACTGCAGATGGTGACTGCAGCCATGAAATTAAAAGACACTTACTCCTTGGAAGAAAAGTTATGACCAAACTAGATAGCATATTCAAAACCAGAGACATTACTTTGCCAACAAATGTCTGTCTAGTCAAGGCTATGGTTTTTCCAGCAGTCATGTATAGATGTGAGAGTTGGACTGTAAAAAAAAAAAAGCTGAGTGCTGAAGAATTGATGCTTTTGAACTGTGGTGTTGGAGAAGACTCTTGAGAGTCTCTTGGACTGCAAGGAGATCCAACCAGTCCATCCTAAAGGAAATCAGTCCTGAATGTTCATTGAAAGGACTGATGTTGAAACTGAAACTCCAATACTTGGGCTACCTGATACAAAGAGCTGACTCATTTGAAAAGACCCTTAAGCTGGGAAAGACTGAAGGCAAGAGGAGAAGGGGACAACAGAGGATGAGATGGTTGGATGGCATCAATGACTCAGTGGAGATGAGTTTAAATAAACTCAGAGTTGGTGATGGACAGGGAGGCCTGGCACGCTGCAGTCCATGAGGTCGCAAAGAGTCGGACATGACTGAGTAGCTGAACTGAACTGAACTGTTGTTGTTTAGTTCCTAAGTCATGTCCAACTTTTTGTGACCCCATGGACTATAGTCCAACAGGCTCCCCTGTCCATGGGATTTCCCAGGAAAGAATACTAGAGTGGGTTTCCATTTCCTTCTCCAAGGGATCTGCTTGAACCAGGAATCAAACTCTCATCTCCTGCATTGGCAGGTGGATTCTTTACTCCTGAGCCATCAGGGAAGCCCAGCACCAATGTGTACACATCTGAAAATCCCTGGGTTGGGAAAATCCCCTGGAGATGAGAAAGGCTACCCACTCCAGTATTCTGTCCTAGAGAATTTCATGGAACATATAGTCCAAGGGATCACAAAGAGTCAGACATGACTGTGTGTGACTGAGTCAGACACAACTTTCACTTCACTTCACTTCTTTAGGAATCTAAAAAGAGACTCAAATACATGATATAAAATTGAATGAATAAATAGTAAAATCTATGGTTACAGTTGAAACTTCAACACTCCTCTTTCAGTAATTGACAAACTAAATCAAGTAAAATCTGCAGCATATAGTTGACATGAAAAAAATTATTAATCTGTTGGATATAATTGACACCTATAGACTACGGCATGCAACCATATAAAGCTTATTATTCACATTCAAAAACGAAGATCAGTTTCCAGTCATAATACATGCATGCATGCCAAATCACCTCAGTTGTGTCCAACTGTTTGCCTGTAGCCTGCCAGGCTGCTCTGGTCCATGGGATTCTTCAGGCATGAATACTGCAGTAGGCTGGCATGCCCTCCTCCAGGGGATCTTCCCAACTCAGGGATCAAACTCAAATCTCTTAAGTTTCCTGCATTGGCAAGCAGGTTCTTTCCCAGTAGCGCCATCTGGGAACCCTCAGGTCATAATACACATCTGAACAAATTTAAAAGGATAGATATCATGCAAGGTATGTTCTCAGACCACAATAGAGTTAAATTAGTTATCAATAATAGATAACTATAAAATACCCAAATATTTGTAGATTCAACAACATAAGCAGTACATGGGTAAAGGAAAAGTCCCAAGAGAAATTTGAAATTGTCTGAAATGAATAAAATAAAATACAACTTACCAGAATTGGTGAGGTGCAGAGAACACAGTACTTAGAGTTATTCTTATAGCATTAAAGTCATATCTTTAAAAAGAACAAAGTTATGAAAGAGTAAGCTTCCAAATTACTATAATAGAGAAAAATTCAATAAGATTTGTGTTTTTATATGGGCTTCTCAGGTGACACTAGTGGTAAAGAACTCTCCTGACAATGCAGGAAGTGTAAGAGATATGGGCTAGATCCTTGGGTCAGGAAGATCCCCTGGAGAAGGAAATGGTACCCACTCCAGAATTCTTGCCCGGAGAAACCCATGGTCAAAAGAGACTGATGTACTACACTCAACAGGGTTGCAAAGATTTGGAAACAACTGAAGCAACTTAGCACACATGCACAGTGTCCTTTTAAGAGAAGAGACAGATACAGACACACAAGGAATAAGACTAAATTACAATGGAGGCAGCAACTGGAGTGTTCACCAGCCAAGGAATACCAAGGATTGTTGGCAACACCCAAGGCAAACAGGAAGACAAGAAACAGATTCTTCTTTAGATTTTAGAGAGATCTTGGCACTGCCAGAACCTTGATTTCTGACTTCTATCCTCTAGAACTGCAACAGAATGTCTCAGTTGTTTTTAAGCCAGAGAGTTCATGTTAATTTGTTTTAGCGATCCTAGGAAACAGAGAAGGAATAAGTGTAATTTGGTATCCTGAGTGGGATTTTGGAAAGGAAAAAGAACATTAGGAAAGTATTGAGGATATAAAAATAATGTAAATATTTGCATAAATAATAATGTATCAATATAGATTCAGTGTGATAAATGCATATTAATGTAAAATATCAAAAATAGGGAAACAGGCTGTGGGTATAACAGAAATCTCTATCATTGTAATAATTCTGTAAATTTAAAACTTTTGTAGAATTTTAAAAATTGAACTCAAGTACAGACATGTAAGGCCTCTTCAGACAGACATTTTGCTTTTTTGCATTTTTTCTCCATGGGGATGGCCTTGATCCCTGTCTCCTGCAAAATGTCATGAACCTCTGTCCATAGTTCATCAGGTATTCTATCAGATCTAGTCCCTTAAATCTATTTCTCACGTCCACTGTATAATTTTAAGGGATTTGATCTAGTTCATACCTGAATGGTCTAGTGGTTTTCCCTACTTTCTTCAATTCAGGTCTGAATTTGGCAATAAGGAGTTCGTGATCTGAGCCACAGTCAGCTCCCGGTCTTGTTTTTCATGACTGTATAGAGCATCTCCATCTTTGGCTGCAAAGAATATAATCAATCTGATTTTGGTGTTGACCATCTGGTGATGTATATGTATAGAGTCTTCTCTTGTGTTGTTGGAAAAGGGTGTTTGCTATGACCAGTGCATTCTCACGGCAAAACTCTGTTAGCCTTTTCCCTGTTTCATTCCGTACTCCAAGGCCAAATTTGCCTGTTACTCCAGGTGTTTCTTGACTTCCTACTTTTGCATTCCAGTCCCCTATAATGAAAAGGACATCTTTTTTGGGTGTTAGTTCTAAAAGGTCTTGTAAGTCTTCATAAAACTGTTCAACTTCACCTTCTTCAGTGTTACTGCTTGGTGCATAGGCTTGGATTACTGTGATACTGAATGGTTTGCCTTGGAAACAGAGATCATTGTGTCATTTTTGAGATTGCATCCAAGTACTGCATTTCAAACTCTTTTGTTGACCATGATGGCTACTCCAATTCTTCTAAGGGATTCCTGCCCACAGTAGGAGATATAATGGTCATTTGAGTTAAATTCACCCATTCCAGTCCATTTTAGTTCGCTGATACCTAGAATGTTGATGTTCACTCTTGCCATCTCCTGTTTGGCAACTTCCAATTTGCCTTGATTTGTGGACCTGACATTCAAGGTTCCTATGCAGTATTACGCTTTACAGCATTGGACCTTGCTTCTATAACCAGTCACATTCACAAATGGGTATTGCTTTTCTTTGGCTCCATCCCTTCATTCTTTCTGGAGTTATTTCTCCACTGATCTCCAGTAGCATATCGGGCACCTAGCAACACAGGGATTTCCTTTTTCATTACCCTATCATTCTGCCTTTTCATACAGTTTATTGGGCTTCTCAAGGCAAGAATATTGAAGTGGTATACCATTCCCTTCTCCAGTGGATCACATCTTGTCAGACCTCTCCACCATGACCCGCCCGTCCTGGGTGGCCCCATACGGCATGGCTTAGTTTCACTGAGTTAGACAAGGCTGTGGTCCGTGTGGTCAGATTGGCTAGTTTTCTGTGATTATGCTTTCAGTGTGTCTCCCTTCTGATGCCCTCTCGCAACACCTACCATCTTACTTGGGTTTCTCTTACCTTGGATGTGAATACAAATAGCTGTGAAAAGACGACAAGAGAAAAGCAAAGGAGAAAAGAAAAGATATAAACATCTGAATCTAGAGTTCCAAAGAATAGCAAGGAGAGATAAGAAAGTCTTCCTCAGCGATCAACGCAAAAAAATAGAGGAAAACAACACAATGGGAAAAATTAGAGATCTCTTCAAGAAAATTAGAGATACCAAGGGAATATTTCATGCAAAGATGGGCTCGATAAAGGACAGAAATGGTATGGACCTAACAGAAGCAGAAGATATTAAGAAGAGGTGGAAAGAATAAACAGGAGAACTGTACAAAAAAGATCTTCATGACCCAGATAATCACGATGGTGTGATCACTGACCTAGAGCCAGACATCCTGGAATGTGAAGTCAAGTGGGCCTTAGAAAGCACCACTATGAACAAAGCTAGTGGAGGTGATGGAATTTCAGTTGAGATCTTTCAAATCCTGAAAGATGATGCTGTGAAAGTGCTACACTCAATATGCCAGCAAATTTGGAAAACTCAGCAGTGACCACAGGACTGGAAAAGGTCAGTTTTCATTCCAATTCCAAAGAAAGGCAATGTCAAAGAATGATCATACTACGGCAGAATTGCACTCATCTCACACGCTAATAAAGTGATTCTCAAAATTCTCCAAGCCAAGCTTCAGCAATATGTGAACTGTGAACTTCCTGATGTTCAAGCAGGTTTTAGAGAAGGCAGAGGAACCAGAGATCAAATTGCCAACATAAGCTGGATCATGGAAAAAGGAAAAGATTCCAGAAAAAACATCTATTTCTGCTTTATTGACTATGCCAAAGCCTTTGACTGTGTGGATCACAATAAACTGTGAAAAATTCTGAAAGAGATGGGAGTACCAGACCACCTGTCCTGCCTCTTGAGAAATCTGTATGCAGGTCAGGAAGCAACAGTTAGAACTGGACATGGAACAACAGACTGGTTCCAAATAGGAAAAGTAGTATGTCAAGGCTGTATACTGTCACCCTGCTTATTTAACTTCTATGCAGAGTACATCATGAGAAACGCTGGGCTGGAAAAAGCACAAGCTGGAATCAAGATTGCTGGAAGAAATATCAATAACCTCAGATATGCAGATGACATCACCCTTATGGCAGAAAGTGAAGAGGAACTCAAAAGCCTCTTGATGAAAGTGAAAGAGGAGAGTGAAAAAGTTGGCTTAAAGCTCAACATTCAGAAAACTAAGATCATGGTATCTGGTCCCATCACTTAATGGGAAATAGACAGGGAAGCAGTTGAAAAACAGTGTCAGACTTTATTTTCTGGGGATCCAAAATCACTGCAGATGGTGATTGCAGCCATGAAATTAAAAGACACTTACTCCTTGGAAGGAAAGTTATGACCAACCTAGACAGCATATTAAAAAGCAGAGATTTTACTTTGCCAACAAAGGTCCATCTAGTCAAGGCTATGGTTTTTCCAGTGGTCATGTATGGATGTGAGAGTTGTACTGTGAAGAAATCTGAGCACTGAAGAATTGATGCTTTTGAACTGTGGTATTGGAGAAGACTCTTGAGGGTCCCTTGGACTGCAAGAAGATCCAACCAGTCCATTCTAAAGGAGATGAGCCCTGGATGTTTATTGGAAGGACTGATGCTAAAGCTGAAACTCCAATTCTTTGGCCACCTCATACGAAGAGTTGAGTCATTGGAAAAGACCCTGATGCTGGGAAGGATTGGGGGCAGGAGGAGAAGGTGATGACAGAGGATGAGATGTCTGGATGGTGTCACCGACTTGATGGACATGAGTTTGAGTGAACTCCGAGAGTTGGTGATGGACAGGGAGGCCTGGCGTGCTGCGATTCATGGGGTGGCAAAGAGTCGGACACGACTGAGTGACTGAACTGAACTGACAGACATGTAAGAATGGCAAAAAACCACTGATTGCGACAACTAATGCAATCTAAGATACTTGATATTATAGCTTGTATGAAAAAATGAAAAATGGCACCAGAGAAAAGACATATTTTAAATTTTTTAAATATTAATAACAGGAGCCAGATGATTCTTCTGAGAATACTTTGAAGAATTTAGAGCCAAAATTTATAAGAGGTAAAATAGGACATAAAGATTACTCCATAGAATTATAGGTAATTGCTATGGTTTAAATGTCTGTGTCCTCCATATTCATATGTTGAAGCCTAGCCCTTAAGTGGTAATATTATGAGGTGGGGCTGTTGTGAGGTACTTAGCTCTTGAAGGTGGAGCCCTTATGAATAAGGTTAGCATGGGAGGGGGGAGTTGATTTGGGAGAATGGCATTAAAACATGTATAATATCATATAAGAAACGAATCGCCAGTCCAGGTTCGATGCAGGATACAGGAAGCTTGGGGCTGGTGTACTGGGATGACCCAGAGGGATGGTATGGGGAGGGAAGTGGGATGGGGGTTCAGGATGGGGAACACGTGTATACCCGTGGCGGATGCATGTGGATGTATGGCAAAACCAATACAATATTGTAAAGTGAAAAAAAAAAAATATATATATATATACATATAAAAAATAAATAAATAATAAGAACATTACACATAAAAAAAAAAATAAGAAAAGAGCAAAGAGAGTCAGCTTCCCCATCTGCCATGTGAAGACACAACAAGATGCTGGCTGTGAAGCAGGAGGGTCTCTCACCAAAAACCACCCATATAAGCACCTTGATCTTGGAATTCCTATGCTCCAGAACTATGATAAATAAATTTTTGTTGCTTATAAGCTACTCATTCTATGTCATTTTGTTATAAAAGCTCAAATGAACTAAAACAATGATCCAGAAAAAGAGAAGGGGAAAAAGTCAATAGAAAAAAGTTATTAAATAAATAATATGAGAATTTCTTAGAAAGAACACAAATTATTAGATTGAAAGAGTTTTACTGAAGCATAAGCAGAACAAATGTAGGGGAAAATTGATACTTAGATGGATCTTTAAACTTCAAAACATTACAAGATATTTTGCAGAGGCAGTTTGAAAACAGGGAGAGTAGGAAAGCTGGGGTGAATACTCAGGAAAATGGAAGTGAGGTATGAAGAAAATTAAGCCCAAGCTAACAAAGGCTATGGCACCCCACTCCAGTACTCTTGCCTGGAAAATCCTATAGATGGAGGAGCCTGGTAGGCTGTGGTCCATGGGGTCGCTAAGGGTCGGACACGACCTGAGCGACTTCACTTTCACTTTTAACTTCCATGCATTGGAGAAGGAAATGGCAAACCACTCCAGTGTTCTTGCCTGGAGAATCCCAGGGAAGGGGGAGCCTGGTAGGCTGCTGTCTATGGGGTCGCACAGAGTTGGACACGACTGAAGTGACTTAGCAGCAGCAACAAAGGCTCAGTAGCAAGTTAAGATGGCCTTGTTCTCCTTGTCTTAGTGTGGACCTAGAGTCTTGATCCTTAGATCTAGTCTGCAGGTTTTTGTACCTGCAGATGACCAATATCACTCTCATTCCCTCATGTCCTCACAGGTTGTTCAAAGCTATGAGATCTTTGAAACTCAAATTTTGCAAAGACTCCTTTAAAAACATTGGGTGATTTTACACTAACTGGGAATAGTAATGTAATGTTCTTGTTTTCTCAGTCGTGTCTGACTCAGGAGACCTCATGGACTGTAGCCCACCAGGCTCCTCTGTCCATGGGAATTCTCCAGGCAAGAATACTGGAGTGGGTTGCCATGTCCTCCTCCAGCGGATCATCCCAATCCAGGGATAGAACTCAGGTCTCCAAATAGCAGGCAGATTCCTTACTGTCAAAGACTCCATTAAAAACATTGGGTGATTTGAAACTAACTAGGCAAGTATGTTGTTAATCAGCAATTTGATGATCAGGTGATTCTAGTAGTAAATAACCCACCTGCCAATGCAGGTGATGTAAGAAATGTGAGTTCAACCCCTGAATCAGGAAGATTCCCCTGGAGGAGCACATGGCAACCCACTCCAGTGTTCTTGCCTGGAGAATCCCCATGGACAGAGGAGCCTGGAAGGCTACCGTCTATATGGACACAAAGAGTCAGACAGGAATTAAAGCAACTTAACATGCACACACAGACAAGTATATTGATAATCAGTAATTTGGCGATCAGTAAAATTTTATTTACTATGTATAATTGTTACTAAACAGTTTATAATAATGGCCCAGCTAACCCAAGATAGCAAGATATAATTGTGACCATGTGTGTGTGTGTTAGTTGCTCAGTTGTGTCCAACTCTTTTTGAGACCACATGGACTTTAGCCAGCCAGGCTATTTGGTCCATGGGATTCTCCAGGCAAGTATACTGGAGTAGGTTGCCTTTCCCTCCTCCAGGGGATCTTCCCAAATTAGCAGTTACTAATAAATTGTTAGAAATAGGACAAGGAGTCCAAGTTTTAAAAATTGCTTAAAATTTTTGCAACTAGAGGGCTTTCCTGGTGATCCAGTGGTTAAGAATCCCTGCTTCCATTGCAGTGGGCACAGTCTTAATTTTCTGACCAGGTGTTCAATCCCCAGTTGGCAAACTAAAATCTTGCATACCTCACGACTAAAATATAAATAAATAAATAAATTT
This sequence comes from Bos taurus, assembly GCF_002263795.3. Taxonomy (NCBI): domain Eukaryota; kingdom Metazoa; phylum Chordata; class Mammalia; order Artiodactyla; family Bovidae; genus Bos; species Bos taurus. The sequence goes on along the minus strand of NC_037338.1, from coordinate 57,579,751 downwards.
ATGTTAACATCTTCAAAAAATGTTAGAATTAGGTCACATGGTAATGTTTTAGAAACATTAATATAACAACAGATAAATCAACAAATATTCAGGAGACATGATAAAGTGAAGTTGAAAATTCTTCCCATTTTGACATAAATCTTGAAAATAATAATTTACTGTTTGTAACCAAGTCAGCTAAAACCTAATTGGCTCAAACTCTATAAGTCTTGAGGTATTTTCATTGTCTTTCCTTTGTACTGCCTTAACTCAGATTTAATATACAGGTGAAGATATTTCACCTGTGTTTGCCAATCTATTCCAAGATGCCAATTATAACATAAAAAACACAATGAGTCTCTATGCATGAAGTAGATAAGGTTTATAATGTGCCAGGCATTTCATCATTTATGGGTTATAGATGGAGATTTTCATTAAGCATTATTGAAATTACCATAACATACATGAGTACATATTCCAAAAAAGAATTTCTATTAGCAATGTAGAGAAATGGTACCTGTTGATAAAACAAACATAGTATTTGTTCACTTGGTGCTTTCAATTACTTAAACAAACTCAAAAAGAGGAGGAAAAAAATGAAAAGTATTTTAATTGGAAACATCAAACAATTTGAGAAAAAGTAGAAGGGCTCCAGCTAAAGTAAATATTGCCACTTGAAAAATGTATCAAAAGCATTAAAAAATTACTATTATGACATGTGGAAGTCAGAGATCTTAAAATGTTTAGAACAATTACTTGTGTTGATTTCTGTAAGTATCTAGTTCCTAACATAACACCATCTTGATGGAAGAAACTTTCAAATATTGAAATATGGGGTAGTCATCCTGGCTTACACATGATTTTAATCTATACTGACTAGAACAGTCCATTTTGTGCACTGTCAAATATACATATTTGACAAGTATGCATCCACATTAAGCTTTAAAGAAAAGAATGGATTTAAAAGTTAAACTGGAGTAACTGATTCAGGTTTCCAGGATGGAGCTAGGTGGCCAGTGTGGATATGGTTTCAGACATGTTTCTGAATTTCAGAGAACTGAATTTAGTGAACTATATTTAAGATGCAAGGACACCACCAGCCTTTCTCAAAACTACATGTTAATAGCTGTCAGCAACAAACTTATGGTCTCAATGTCTCCCCTTGTAACCATGCAACAATTTCAGAGTTCAACCAATCCTTGCTTAACAAGCACCCTTGCTTCTTGCCAACTCTAATTATAATTCTTGACCGACAAATTACAGAATTTTGTGGTTTACCTTCATAAGCCTCCCCCATTTCATAGTTCAGTGGGACACAATTCAACTGATTCTTGAATCTGTGTCGCCCAGGCTAAAACCCTCTGCTTAGATCATAGAAAAACTCTGCTATATTTCTATTTTACGTTAGTTTATTGATTATTTCCATTGACAGTACCATATAATACTATACTGTGCTATATTATGTACCATGTATGTATTGTGTAGTATATGTAATACTAATGTCATTAGTATTATGACATTATTTTCCTCAATAGCAGGCCTTATTCAGCATGTCACAGAGTGACTTGAACTGAATTCAAAGTACACAATAAAACTGACCCTTGAATCATCCTTATTCGTCCACTTAAACATAGATTTTTTTCAATAATAAATATCACAGCACAACTCAATTCTCCTTTGGTTTTATCTGCAAATGCTGAACTGTGGAGAAACTGTGTGTAGGGAGAGCGAACTATAAGTTGTATGCAGATTTCTCCCTATAGGCAAAGTCTATATTCATATTGTTCAAGGGCCAACTGTACTTTGAAGACTGTATGTGAATTACTCTGCACTATACAGAAAAACCCATCAGAGACCTTTGGTCCACAATAGAACTATTGGTCTACATTAGAACTATTATTATAAATGTAGGAATTTCTGGATTAAGAATATATAAGGCTTTCCTGATAGCTCAGTTGGTAAAGAATCCACCTGCAATGCAGGAGACCCCAGTCCAACTCCTGGGTTGCGAAGATCCCCTGGAGAAGGGAAAGGCTATCCACTCCAGTATTCTGACCTAGAGAATTCCATGGACTGTATAGTCCATGTGGTTGCTAAGAGTCAGACACCACTGAGTGACTTTCACTCACTGAACTTCAACAAATTTGGGCTTCCCTTGTAGCTCAGCTGGTGAAAAATCCACCTGAAATGTGGGAGACCTGGGTTTGATCCCTGGATTGGGAAGATACCCTGGAGAAGGGATAGGCTACCCCCTCCAGTATTTTCACCTGGAGAATTTCATGGCCTGTATATAGTCCATGAGGTTGCAAAGAGTTGGACACGACTGAGCAACTTTAATTTAGGGTTTCCCTGTAGCTCAGATGGTAAAGCATTTGCGTGCAATGCGGGAGACTTGGATTCAGTTCCTGGGTTGGGAAGATCCCCTGGAGACAGAAATGGCAACCCACTCCAGTATTCTTGCCTGAAGAATTCCATGGACAGAGGAGCCTGTTAGGCTACAGTCCATAGGGTTGCAAACAGTAGGACACAACTGAGTGACTCTCTCTCACACACACATACACACAACCACACACACACACACACATATGTGTCAACACACTCAAAGAAAAAAGTAAATAGAAAGAAGGAAAAATTCATTGACACTAAACTAAAAGAGTGCTCTGAAGTGGAGAATAAGTTGGAGTTAAAAAATAATGCCCTTGCATAGCAGATGCAGTAAACACCATCAAAATTTAGCTTGCATATAAAGCTTATTCCTCTTTTCTTCCAAGCTGTAATTGTCTTTGTATTCTGCAATTAAAGGCTTTGGACCTATCCTGGATGCAACAAGTGGCCAGAAGCTTTGAAGATTAGTATCAGATTATCATCTTATTATAACATCACACGGATAGATGCAAAATGTTGGAGTTAGCCTCAAGGATACTATCATCCATTTGATTAAAACAGTTAAGGCCAAATCTATTATTTCTTGAATAAATGGTTTGGACTATTATCAAAACTGAAACTTGAAAGCTTTAGTTTCCTGGCTAAGCCCATGCTAAGAAATAGAACTGAGGTAAATGTGAAGAATTGTTCAGTCAGTCATATTTTAATAAAGCTAAGAATAATTCCATATTTATCTTTAATTTTATTGTCATTTAATCAATTGAGGGCTCTAAATTTAACTTATAGCAGAAATAATCTTATTTATGCATTTGGATATGATGAGAAAAACAGAATTAATCAAGAAAAAAATATTTTGAACTTGGAATCCTTGTAATATGGCTAGAAACCTATGCGTGTGACATATAATTTTCTTAAACTTTCTGAAAAATAATTTATACATAAAATGTGGGTAACTTATGCAATAATTTTTGAAATATTTAGCATAATCCCTAACATGCTAAATATTTAATAATGTTAAATATTACATTGCTCTAAAAGGGATAAAGACTTGTGTGAATTATAAAAAAAAAATAAACAACACTAGCCTTGAATTCTGGAAAGTATGATTTAATATACAAAAATAACTGCTATTTTTTTAGAACTGGATAATAAGCTAGTTGTTTATCTGTTTTTCTTGAATTTAACAGATAAATTGTTTCAAAATAATAAGTTCACTCCTCCATTCAAATATCTATGACTTTATATTGCTCAACTGTCATAATAAATTGACTGAATTTCTTGAAAAGTTAAAATAATATCAATGAAAGCAGTTAGTTCAGTTTTGCTCCAATTTAATGGGAAAGACTTTTGTTTTGCACATAAAGCAAAATACTGGCTATTGATTTCGATAGGGTTTTAAAAATCAAATTAATAGGATGTGAACCCCTGTCTTATCTACTAAATATATTTAAATTTAATGACATTTGTTTCAGTTCAGTTAAAATCATGTTTTTTCCTTTATCTTTTAGTATTTAAAATTTTAACTTGGAGTATTTAAAATGTTATACTATTTTAAAAATTACAGTATTACATGTCCTTATAGTTTGAATGTCTTAGCATTTCTCTAACATCCCTATGAAATTACAGATTCTTTCTCTATTCAGCTGATAGCATTTGCTAATATTTGAATTAGAATATTTTCTCCTATGATAACTATGTGGAAGCAACTATATTTATCAGATAACTTAGCACTACTTTTGTTTGAAAAGCTGCTACAAAAATTTTGGGGGTTAAAAAGTGTGCCTGCATTTAAAATTCACACAACTCTTTCACCTAATGCCTGGCTTGAGAATAGAGGAAGAAATGTGCTAAGCACATGATAGAGAAGAAATTTTACTCTTATTATCCTACAAGATGCAGAGAACAAATATAGAGGAAAGAGAAAGAAAGAATAGAAAGAATGATACAAAAAGGGTGTACAGTGTTCGGGATAAATTGACATGTGAATACAACTACAATTTGGAGCTGTTAATGAATTTATAGGGCATATCCTTCTTTAAAAAATCAATCAGCAGCTCTAAGCTATAACTAGGTATAAACACATGTGATATAATTATAGTTATATATGTTATATACTTACACAATGCATATAAATGTATGCATATATATGTACATGTATGGATGGTGGATGAAAAGATAAGATAAACAAGCAGGTAAAAAGATTTGGCTTAAAAATATAAATTATAAATATTAGGGTTCGGGATGGGGAACACATGTATACCTGTGGCGGATTCATTTTGATATTTGGCAAAACTAATACAATTATGTAAAGTTTAAAAATAAAATAAAATTAGAGGAAAAAAAAAATAAATATTTAGTTTTAACTACTCACTTGCATTTAAAAAATAACAAAATAAAATTCCAAAGGAGATCAGTCCTGGGTGTTCTTCGGAAGGAATGATGCTAAAGTTGAAACTCCAGTACTTTGGCCACCTCATGCAAAGAGTTGATTCATTGGAAAAGGCTCTGATGCTGGGAGAGATTGGGGGCAGGAGGAGAAGGGGATGACAGAGGATGAGATGGCTGGATGGTATCACCGACTTGATGGATGTGAGTTTGAGTGAACTCCGGGAGCTGGTGATGGACAAGGAGGCCTGGAATGCTGCGATTCATGGGGTCCAAAAGAGTCAGACACAACTGAGTGACTGAACAGAACTGAACTCACTTTCATTTAAAAATAACAAAATAAAATAAATTACTCAAATACTTATATCAAACTGTATTCCTACAGAAAGTGACCCAGCCAAAACAAAAAAAGCAAAAGAAAAGAAACCTGAATTTTTAACTCTGATGCTTGCTGCTATTTAGCACCAACATATATCAAATTTTAAACTTAGACAAAGGCTGAATTTAATCTTCCTTTAAAGATGACCAATTGAATCTGAACCATATATAGGGTTAAGAATATCCAATATATACTTTTTTAATTATTTGTTTTTTTAATTGAAGGATAATTGCTTTAAAGAATTTTGTTGTTTTCTGTCAAACCTCAACATGAATCAGCCATAGGTATACATATATCCCCTCCCTTTTGAAACTCTCTCCCATCTCCCTCCCCATCCCACCCCTCTAGGTTAATACAGAGACCCTGTTTGAGTTTCCTGAGCCGTACAGCAAATTCCCATTGGCTATCTATTTTACATATGGTAATGTAAGTCCATGTTACTCTTTCCATATATCTCATCCTCTCCTCCTCTCACCCCATGTCCATAAGTCTAATCTCTATGTCTGTTTCTCCATTCAGTTCAGTTCAGTTCAATTCAGTCACTCAGTCGTGTCTGACTCTTTGCTACCCCATGAATCGCAGCATACCAGGGCTCCCTGTCTATCACCAGCTCCTGGAGTTCACTCAGACTCATGTCCATCGAATTGGTGATGCCAACCAGACATCTCATCCTCTGCCGACCCTTCTCCTCCTGCCCCCAATCTCTCCCAGCATCAGAGTCTTTTGCAATGAGTCAACTCTTCGCATGAGGTGGCCAAAGTACTGGACTTTCAGCTTTAGCATCAGTCCTTCCAATGAACACCCAGGACTGATCTCCTTTAGGATGGACTGGTTGGATCCCTTTGCATTCCAAGGGACTCTCAAGAGTCTTCTCTGACACCACAGTTGAAAAGCAACAATTCTTTGGTGCTCAGATTTCTTCACAGTCCAACTCTCACATCCATACATGACTACTGGAAAAACCACAGCCTTGACTAGACTGACCTTTGTTGGCAAAGCAATATCTCTGCTTTTAAATATGCTATCTTGGTTGGTCATAACTTTCCTTCAAAGGAGTAAGTGTCTTTTAATTTCATGGCTGAAATCACCATCTGCAGTGATTTTGGAGCCCAGAAAAATAAAGTCTGACACTGTTGCCACTGTTTCCCCATCTATTTCCCATGAAGTGATGGGATCAGATGCCATGATCTTCATTTTCTGAATGTTGAGCTTTAAGCCAACTTCTTCAGTCTCAACTTTCACTTTCATCAAGAGGCTTTTTAGTTCCTCTTCACTTTCTGCCATAAGGGGGGTGTCATCTGCATATCTGAGGTTATTGATATTTCTCCCAGCAATCTTGATTCCAGCTTGAGCTTCTTCCAGCCCAGGTTTTCTCATGATGTACCCTGCATATAAGTTAAAGAAGCAGGGTGACCATATACAGCCTTGACGTACTCCTTTTCCTATTTGGAACCAGTCTGTTGTTTCATGTCCAGTTGTAACTGTTGCTCCCTGATCTGCAATTGGTTTCTCAAGAGGCAGGTCAGGTGGTCTTGTAGTCCTGTTTCTTTCAGAATTTTCCACAGTTTATTGTGATCCACACAGTCAAAGGCTTTGGCATAGTCAAGGAAGCACAAATAGATGTTTTTCTGGAACTCTCTTGCTTTTTCCATGATCCAGCTTATGTTGGCAATTTGATCTCTGGCTCCTCTGCCTTTTCTAAAACCAGCTTGGACATCTGGAAGTTCATGGTTCATGTATTGCTGAAGCCTGGCTTGAAGAATTTTGAGCGTTACTTTACTAGCATGTGAGATGAGTGCAATTGTGTGGTAGTTTGAGCATTCTTTGGCATTGCCTTTCTTTGGGATTGGAATGGAAACTGACGTTTTCCAGTCCTGTGGCCACTGCTGAGTTTTCCAAATTTGCTGCCTTGTAAATAAATTTTTCAGTATCATTTTTCTAGATTCCATATATATGCATCAGAATACGATATTTATCTCTTTCTGATTTACTTCACTCTGTATAATAGGTTCTAGCTTCATCCACCTCATTAGAACTGACTCAAATGTTTTCTTTTTATGGCTGAGTAACATTCCATTGTGTATATGTACCACAACTTCTTTATCCATTCAACTGTCAATGGACATCTAGGTTGCTTCCACGTTGCTATTGTAAATAGTGCTGCAATGAACAATGGGATACATGTGTCTTTTTCAATTTTGGTTTCCTCAGGGTATATACCTAAGAGTGGGGTTGCTGGGTCATACAGTTGTTTTATTTCTAGTATTTTAAGAAATACCTATACCATTTTCCATAGTGATTGTATCAAATTACATTCCCACCACCAGTGCAAAAGCATTCCCTTTCCTCCACACACTCTCCAGCATTTATTGCTTGCAGACTTTTCAATGATGTGAAGTGATATCTCATTGTAGTTTTAATTTACATTTCTCTAATAATGAGTGCAATTGTGCAGTAGTTTGAGTTATCTTTGGCATTGCCTTTCGTTGGGATTGGAATGAAAACTGACCTTTTCCAGTCCTGTGGCCACTGCTGAGTTTTCCAAATTTGCTGGTATATTGAGTGCAGCACTTTCACAGCATCATCTTTCAGGATTTGGAATAGCTCAACTGGAATTCCATCACCTCCACTAGCTTTGTTCATAGTGATGCTTTCTAAGGCTCACTCGACTTCACATTCCAGGATGTCTGGCTCTAGGTCAGTGATCACACCATCGTGATTATCTGGGTCATGAAGATCTTTTTTGTTCAGTTCTCCTGTTTATTCTTTCCACCTCTTCTTAATATCTTCTGCTTCTGTTAGGTCCATACCATTTCTGTCCTTTATCAAGCCCATCTTTACATGAAATGTTCCCTTGGTGTCTCTAATTTTCTTGAAGAGATCTCTAGTCTTCCCCGTTCTGTTGTTTTCCTCTATTTCTTTGAACTGATCGCTGAGGAAGACTTTCTTATCTCTTCTTGCTATTCTTTGGAACTCTGCATTCAGATGCTCATATCTTTCCTTTTCTCCTTTGCTTTTCACTTCTCTTCTTTTCACAGCAATTTGTAAGGCCTCCCCAGACAGCCATTTTGCTTTTTTGCATTTCTTTTCCAGGAGGATGGTCCTGATCCCTGTATCCTGTACAATGTCACAAACTTCATTTCATAGTTCATCAGGCACGTTATCTATCAGATCTAGGCCCTGAAATCTATTTCTCACTTCCACTGTATAATGATAAGGGATTGATTTAGGTCATACCTGAATGGTCTAGTGGTTTTCCCTACTTTCTTCAATTTAAGTCTGAATTTGGCAATAAGGAGTTCATGATCTGAGCCACAGTCAGCTCCTGGTCTTCTTTTTGCTGACTGTATAGAGCTTCTCCATCTTTGGCTCCAAAGAATATAATCAACCCGATTTCGGTGGTGACCATCTGGTGATGTCCATGTATAGAGTCTTCTCTTGTGTTGTTGGAAGAGGGTGTTTGTTATGACCAGTGCATTTTATTGGCAAAACTTTATTAGGCTTTGCCCTGCTTCGTTCCGTATTCCAAGGCCAAATTTGCCTGTTACTTCCAGGTGTTTCTTGACTTCCTACTTTTGCATTCCAGTCCCCTATAATGAAAAGGACATCTTTTTTGGGTGTTAGTTCTAAAAGGTCTTGTAGGTCTTCATAGAACCATTCAAGTTCAGCTTCTTCAGTGTTACTGATTGGGACATAGATTTGGATTATTGTGATATTGAATGGTTGCCTTGGAAACAAACAGAGATCATTCTGTTGTTTTTGAGATTGCATCCAAGTACTGCATTTCAGACTCTTTTGTTGACCATGATGGCTACTCCATTTATTCTAAGGGATTCCTGCCCGCAGCAGTAGATATAATGGTCATCTGAGTTAAATTCACCCATTCCAGTCCATTTTAGTTTGCTGATTCCTAGAATGTCAACATTCACTCTTCCCATCTCCTGTTTGACCACTTCCAATTTGCCTTGATTCATGGACCTGACATTCCAGGTTTCTATGCAATATTGTTCTTACAGCATCAGACCTTGCTTCTATCACCAGTTACATCCACAGCTGGGTATTGTTTTTGCTTTCGCTCCATCCCTTCATTCTTTCTGGAGTTATTTCTCCACTGATCTCCAGTAGCATATTGGGCACCTACTGACCTGGGGAGTTCCTCTTTCAGTATCCTATCATTTTGCCTTTTCATAGTGTTCATGGGGTTCTCAAGGCAAGCATACTGAAGTGGTTTGCTATTCTCTTCTCCAGTGGACCACATTCTGTCATATCTCTCCACCATGATCTGCCCATCATAGGTTGCCCCACAGGCATGGCTTAGTTTCATTGAGTTAGAAAAGGCTGTGGTCCTAGTGTGATTAGATTGACTAGTTTTCCGTGAGTATGGTTTCAGTGTGTCTGCCCTCTGATGCCCTCTTGCAACACCTAACATCTCACTTGGGTTTTTCTTACCTTGGGCATGGGGGATCTCTTCATGGCTGCTCCAGCAAAGTGCAGCCGCTGCTCCTTACCTTGGATGAGGGGTATCTCCTCACCACAACCCTTCTTGACCTTCAATGTGGGATAGCCCCTCTAGACTCTCCTGCGCCCACGCAGCCATGGCTCCTTGGATCTGTTGATGGTCCTCCCGGCCGCCGCCCCGGCCTCAGGCGTGGGGTTGTTCTTCCCAGCCGCAGCCCCTGGCCTCAGGCGTGGGGGCATGGGGTAGCTCCTCCAAGTCGCCTTAGGAAGTAACAGTTAGAACTGGACGTGGAACAACAGACTGGTTCCAAATAGGAAAAGGAGTACGTCAAGGCTGTATATGATCACCCTGCTTATTTAACTTCTATGCAGAGTACATCATGAGAAACGCTGGGCTGGAAGAAACACAAGCTGGAATCAAGATTGCCAGGAGAAATATCAATAACCTCAGATATGCAGATGACACCACCCTTATGGCAGAAGTGACGAGGAACTAAAAAGCCTCTTGATGAAAGTGAAAGTTGAGACTGAAGAAGTTGGCTTAAAGCTAAACATTCAGAAAACGAAGATCATGGCATCCAGTCCCATCACTTCATGAGAAATAGATGGGGAAACCGTGGAAACAGTGTCAGACTTTATTTTTCTGGGCTCCAAAATCACTGCAGATGGTGACTACAGCCATGAAATTAAAAGAGGCTTACTCCTTCAAAGGAAAGTTATTACCAATCTGGATAGCATATTCAAAAGCAGAGACATTACTTTGCCAACAAAGGTCCATCTAGTCAAGGCTATGGTTTTTCCTGTGGTCATGTATGGATGTGAGAGTTGGACTGTGAAGAACGCTGAGCACTGAAGAATTTATGCTTTTGAATTGTGGTGTTGGAGAAGCCTCTTGAGAGTCCCTTGGACTACAAGGACATCCAACCAGTCCATTCTGAAGGAGATCAGCCCTGGGATTTCTTTGGAAGGAATGATGCAATGATGCTAAAGCTGAAAGTCCAGTACTTTGGCCACCTCATGCAAAGAGTTGACTCATTGGAAAAGACTGATGCTGGGAGGGATTGGGGGCAGGAGGAGAAGGGGATGACAGAGGATGAGATGGCTGGATGGCATCACTGAATCAATGGACATGAGTCTGAGTGAATTCCAGGAGTTGGTGATGGACAGGGAGGCCTGGCATGCTGCGATTCATGGGGTCGCAAAGAGTCAGACATGACTGAGCGACTGATCTGATCTGATCTGACAGTTTCCTTTGCTGTGCAAAAGTTTTTAAGTTTACTCAGATGTCACTTGTTTACTTTTGTTTTTATTTACATTGCTCTAGGAGGTGGATCATAGAGGATCTTGCTTTGATTTTTGTCATTGAGTGTTTTCCTCTAAGAGTTTTCTAATTTCTGGTCTTACATTTAGGTCTTTAATCCATTTTGAGTTTATCTTTGTGTATGTTGTTAGGAAGTGTTCTAATTTCATTCTTTTACGTGTATATAGCTGTTCAGTTTCCCCAGCACAATTTATTGAAGAGGCTGTCTTTGCCCCATTTTATATTCTTGCTTCTTTTGTTAAAAATAAGGTATTCATAGGTGCATGGGTTTATTCCTAGCCTTTCTATCTTGTTTGATATTTTTCTATATTTCTGTTATTGTGCAAGTACCATATTGTATTGATGACTGTAGCTTTGTAGTATAATCTGAAGTCAGGAAGGTTGATTCTTCCGGTTCCATTCTTCTTTCTCAAGACTCTTTTGGCTATTCTGGGTCTTTTGTGTTTCCATAGTAATTGTGATTTTTTTTTTTTTTGTTGTTCTAGTTCGGTGAAAAATGCCATTGGTAATTTAATAGGAATCACATTGAATCTGTGGACTGTGTTTGGTAGTATAGTCATTTTCACAATATTGATTCTTCCTACCCAGGAACATGAAGGGAATATACAATATATTCTTGAAGATTAAGAAATAGATTTTTAGAGATGATTTCTTAAATTTACTGAAATATTGTGATGTTTGAAAACTTAGATTAAAAGTAGATGAACAGTGCAGACTAGAAAGAGATAAACACATATAGAAATATTCATTAATTTAAAAGATGGCACTGAATCAGCAGCTAAAGGACCATTTTTCAACAGATCACATTTGGACAATTGGTGTACCCATGGAAAAGAATAAAATTCAGAGTATACTATATCAAATCTATTCCAGTTGAATTACAGACATTAATACAAAAATATCTTCTTGAAATTGGAGTACAGGAAAATATTGAAACATAAGAAATACAGATTCTTGTAGGAAAATATTGGTATGAGGGTGTTAATAGCCTTGGTAGGGAGGCCAGAAGTCCCCAAGTGGCAGGAGGAAGTAAAGCTGCAAGTGGTAGACTTTTTTTTTTTTTCTTTTATAATCCTGTGTTTTCATGGTGACACCTGGTTCTAGCTGAACCTGACTTTATCTCAAACCTTGAGCTAACCAATGCATATTTCTCATGGAAATGTCTTCCTCAAGCTGTGTTAATGAACTATGTATCTGCTTGGAAATCTGCCTTTCTTCAAGATTCATGTGAATTGTTTTTATGGTCCAGGATGACTCACCTCGTGCCAATGCAATCTCAAAATTCATGTTGTGGGTGAGGGGCCTAGTGCAACTCTCTCAGTTTGGAGGCACTTCATTTCTGTAATTATCAGAGAAGGAAATGGCAACCCACTCCAGTAGTCTTGCCTGGAAAATCCCATGGATGGAAAAACTTGGTAGGCTACAGTCTATGGGGTCACAAAGAGTTGTACACGACTGAGCAGCTTCACTTTTTTTCTTTCTTTCTAATAGGTATATTACTCCTAACTAAAAACTAGCAAGGGCACACTCTTTTTGTCCCCTTCTAAATTAATGTCTATGTCAGAAACTTTCTCTATATCTTTTATATTTTAATAAAACTTTATTACACAAAAAAAACTCTGAGTGATCAAACCTCATTACTCACCCTAGATAGAATTCCTCTCCTCTGGAGGCCAAGAATTCTGGCATTGTTCACGGCTCATAGCAGCAACCTTTCAGGTAAATTAAATATTAAAGTTAAAAACTTCTAATGATCATAGTCAAAGCTATGTTTTTTCCAGTAGTCATGTACGGATGTGAGATTTGGACTGTAAAGAAGGCTGAGCACTGAAGAATTGATGCTTTTGAATTATGGTTCTGGAGAAGACTCTTGAGAGACCCTTAGACAGCAAGGAGATAAAGCCAGTCAATTCTTAAGGAAATCAACCCTGAATATTCATTGAAAGGACTGATGCTAAAGTTCTAATACTTTGGCCACAGGATGTGAAGAGCCAGCTCATTGGAAAAGACCATGATGCTGGAAAAGATTAAGGGCAGGAGGAGAACAGGGCAACAGAGGATGAGATGATTGGATGACATCACTGACTTGATGAACATGACTTTGAGCAAACTCTAGGAGTTAGTGAAGGATAGGAAAGTCTGGCGTGCTCTAGTCCATGGAGTTGCAAATAATTGGACACAACTTTGCGACTGAACAACAATAATGATCATAAACTCTATTAATGGAGAAAACCAGCAAACTATAGAGTGGGAGAAAGTATTTATGACACAAGAAATCGACTAATGTTCTTAACTTGAATGGACTTAAAAACTACAACAACTATAACTCCTTAAGTAAAATGCATGAAATGCAATGGAAATATGCAGAAAAGATTTGAAAAGGCTCTTAAAATGCAAAAATATAAGTGACCTTGAAAAATATAAAAAGGCATTCAACTCTCCAAAGTAATTTAAAATCATCAATCACAGCAGGATCATCTATGACCCACCACCCAGAATACTGGAAATAAAAGCAAAAATAAACAAATGGGACCTAATTAAACTTAAAAGCTTCTGCACAACAAAGGAACTATAAGCAAGGTGAAAACACAGCCTTCAGAATGGGAGAAAATAATAGCAAATGAAGCAACTGACAAACAGCTAATATCAAAAATATACAAGCAACTCCTGCAGCTCAATTCCAGAAAAATAAATGACCCAATCAAAAAATGGGCCAAAGAACTAAATAGACATTTCTCCAAAGAAGACATACAGATGGCTAACAAACACATGAAAAGATGCTCAACATCACTCATTATCAGAGAAATGCAAATCAAAACCACAATGAGGTACCATTTCACGCCAGTCAGAATGGCAGCGATCCAAAAGTCTACAAGCAATAAATGCTGGAGAGGGTGTGGAGAAAAGGGAACCCTCTTACACTGTTGGTGGGAATACAAACTAGTATAACCACTATGGAGAACAGTGTGGAGATTCCTTAAGAAACTGGAAATAGAACTGCCTTATGATCCAGCAATCCCACTGCTGAGCATACGCACTGAGGAAACCAGAATTGAAAGAGACACGTGTACCCCAATGTTCATCGCAGCACTGTTTATAATAGCCAGGACATGAAAGCAACCTAGATGCCCATCAGCAGATGAATGGATAAGAAAGCAGTGGTACATATACACAATGGAGTATTACTCAGCCATTAAAAAGAATACATTTGAATCAGTTCTAATGAGGTGGATGAAACTGGAGCCTATTATACAGAGTGAAGTAAGCCAGAAAGAAAAACACCAATACAGTACATTAACACATATATATGGAATTTACAAAGATGGTAATGATAACCTTGTATGCGAGACAGCAAAAGAGATACAGATGTATAGAACAGTCTTGGACTATGTGGGAGAGGGGAGAGGGTGGGATGATTTGGGAGAATGGCATTGAAACATGTACAATATCATATAAGAAACAAATCACCAGTCCAGGTTCGATGCAGGATACTGGATGCTTGGGGCTGGTGCACTGGAACGACCCAGAGGGATGGTACGGGGAGGGAGATGGGAGGGGGGTTCAGGATGGGGAACATATTTACACCCATGGCGGATTCATGTTGATGTATGGCAAAACCAATACAATACTGTAAAGTAATTAGCCTCCAATTAAAATAAATAAATTTAAATTAAAAAAATAAAAAGTAAAATTTCAAAAAACAAACAAAAAATCATCTAATGAAATTTAGACGATTGTATCTTATAACATCCACTTGTTATTTTCCTTATAGAAGTATCTGCTTGAGCTCACTGGGAGAGGTTGTGGAATTATATTACTCACAATAGCTACAAAAAGGAAGTAACTCAAATATTCATAGACAGGCAAACAAGTAAATTTTTCATATGAAATACTGGGACACAATACACAAATTATACTCAAACAAAACAACATATATTAATATATATTTGTAAATACAGTAGTCTTTACACCATGATTCCATTTACTTAGGGTTCAAAAACAGAAAAAAAAAAAAAAGGAAACTACATTTTGAAATGCAAATAAGAAATACAACCATAAGTAGTAAAACTCTAAAAGAAAAGAAGTACTTAAAAAATTACAATACTGTTGCTCTTCAATGAAAATAAAGAGGACCGTGATCAGTTTGATGTGTAAGGAAAGCTTAAGAAGGCGGACAATATAAATATCTTATACTCATAGAGGATAAATAATTTTATGATAAATGATGGAGCTTTGTTGAATTTTATTATATGTTCTATAACGCAAAATTATTTTTTTAAATATATATCAATGGCATATGTATCATTTTAACAGGTTTATTTTACATAAACATTAATATGTTAAAGTTACAGTCTTCTATTTTGTAACAGCAAATCTTTAATTTAAAAAATTGTTTATTCAAGCATAGTAGATTTACAATGTTGTGCTAATTAGAAAATTCAGAATGTATGCCATTATTGCTGTCTGAATGTCTCTGCCCAAAATTTGTAGGTTGACATCCTAAAGTGGAACTCTGAGAGTCGGTTAGGTCATAGGGGTAGAGTAATAATGAATAGAACTCATACACAAGTAAAAGTGACCCCACAGAGCTCCCTAATGCTTCTGCCATTTGAGAACACAGAAAGGAATTGGCAATTTGCAACCTCAAAGAAGGTTTTCACCAGAGCCAAAACACATTGGTATCCTGAACTGGACTTCCAGACTTTAGAACTGTGAGAAATAAATTTCTGTTTTTAATAAACCACTTAACTTATGGTATTTATTTTTTCCAACTTTATTGAGGTATAATTGAAAATACAGCTGTATGTTTTTAAGCATAGGCTATGTTTGGGTTCAGTTCCTGGGCTGGGAAGATCGCCTCGAGAAGGGAAAGGCTACCCACTCCAGTATCCTGGCCTAGAAAATTCCATGGGCTCTATAGTGTGTAGGGTTGCAAAGAGTTGGAAACAACTAAGCAACTTTCACTTTCACTTTTATATGATTATTTAATTGTAAAAAGTTTTCTCCCAACTAATCTATTAGCACATCCATCACCTCATATATTTATCTCTTTTTCTGTGTGTATGAGAATGTTAGGTTTGACTTTCAGCCAATTTCAGTTATACAAATGGTGTTGTCAAATATAGTCAACATATTATACATTAGAGCCTCAAAATTTATTTATCTTACAGCTGAAAATTTGTACTCTATCTCCCCAAACCTCAGCCCCCAGAAACCATTATTTTACTCTCTGTTTCTATGAGTATGACTTTTTCTTTTTAGATTCCACTTATAAATGATACCATCAATATTTGTATTTCCCTTTCTATATTATTTCACTTAATATAATGCTGTCAAAGGCCATCAATGTTGCTGAACATGGCCGGATTGGATAATAGTCCACTGTATAGATATACTATACCTTCTTTATCCATTCTTTGGTTAGTGGAGACTTAAGTCATTTCAATAACTTGGCTTTTGTGAATAATGATGCAATGAACATGGAAGAAATATCTCTTTGATATACTGTTTTCATCTCCTTTGGATATGTATACCCAGAGTGGAATCACTGGATCATATGGTAGTTCCACTTTTAATATTTTTGAGATAGCTCCATATTGTTTTCAGTAGCAACACTACAAATATACCTTTGTAGCAACAATACACAAGAATTCTTTTTTGTTCATACCCATGTCAATACTTGCGATATCTTGTTTTGTTTGATGATGATCATTGTAATAGGCATGAAGTGTTTGTGGTATTGATTGGCATTTCCCTGATGATTAGTTCTGCTGAGCATCTTTTCATGTGCCTGTGAGCCTTTGTATGTCTTTGAAAAAATATATATATTCATTTATTCTGCCTGTATATCAGATTGTTTCTTATCTTCACTATTAAATTGTGAATGTTTTCATATTTTGGATATCAGTCCATAATCAGATATATAATTTAAAAATACTTTCTTTCACTCTGTAGGTTGTCTTTCATTTTGTTAGTTTCCTTTCTTGCGCAGGAGCTTTTAAGTTTGATGTTGTCCAACTTGTTTATTTTTTTGCCTGTCCAATTTTCTGAATACCATTTGTCAAAGAGACTGTCCTTTTCCTGTTGCATATTCTTGGCTTGTCATTGAATTAACTGAACATATATGCATTGATTTTATTTCTGGACTTTCTGTTATGTTCTAGTAACATGTTCATGGTATTCTGATTCCTTTTGCTTTGTTTTTCTTCCTCAATATTGTTTGGGCTATTCTGGATATTTTGTGGTCTCATAGAAATTTTAGGATTACTTTCTATATCTGCAAAATATGTCATTGGCATTTTGATAGGGATTGCATTGAATCCATATGTTGCTTTTGGTTGGAATTTTATTTAAATAATATTATTATTCTGATTTATGAATATGAAATATTTTTTCATGTGTTTATGTATTTTTTTCAATTTCTTTCATCTGTGTCTTATAGCTTTTCAATGTAAAATATTCCACCTCCTTGAACAAATTCATTCCTAAGCATTTTACAATTTTTTATGTATTTGCATATATATTTATCAGATATATTAGCATGTATTTTCTTTTCTTGTAGTGTCCCTGTCCATTTTTTTATTAGAGTCATGCTAACCTTGTAAATTGATTTTGGAGATGTTTACTTCTCCCTTTATTTGGAGAATTGAAAGAGTTGCTATTAATTCCTTAAATGTTTAATAGAATTTACCAACAAAGACATCGGGTCCTGGACATTTTTGTTGGGAAGTTTTAATTAATGATTCAATGTCCTTAATAGTAGTTTATCTGTTCAGATATTCTATTTCGTCAAGATTCAGTCTTGATAGGCTTTAGTTTTAGCAATTTATGTATTTTTGTAGGTTTTTAAATTTATTGGCACATAATTCTTCATAGCAGTCTCCTATGATCCTTTGTATTTGTGTATTATCAGATATAACATCTCTCCTTTCACTTTTAATTTTGTTTGCTGGAATCCTCTTTTTCTCTTGGTTAGTCCAGCTGAAGGTTTGTCAAGTTTATTTATTTATTTTTTTTTCAAAATACCAGTTCTTAGATTCATTCTTTTTTTTTTTTTTTTTCCCTATTGTCTCTTTGGTCTCTATTTCACCTAGTTCTACCCTGGCCTTTGTTATTTTCTTCCTTCTTCTAAATTTAGGCTTAGTTTTTTTTTTGTTGTTGTTTGTTTTTTTTCTAGTTTATGGAGGTGTGCTGCTGCTGCTAAGTCACTTTAGTCGTGTCCGACTCTGTGCGACCCCATAGACGGCAGCCCACTAGACGCCCCTGTCCCTGGGATTCTCCAGGCAAGAACACTGGAGTGGGTTGCCATTTCCTTCTCCAATGCATGAAAGTGAAAAGTGAAAGTGAAGTCACTCAGTCGTGTCCGACCCTCAGCGACCCCATGGACTGCAGCCTACCAGGCTCCTCCGTCCATGGGATTTTCCAGGCAAGGGTACTGGAGTGGGGTGCCATTGCCTTCTCTGTTATGGAGGTGTAAAGTTAGGTTATTTGAGGTCTTTTTTTACTGAAATTATCAGTATAATCTTTAGTTTTACAATTGCGTTTGCTGCCTTCCATATAATTGGTATATTGTGTTTCTATTTTTCTTATTTCAAATACATTTTTATTTCCATTTTGACTTCTTTGATGACCACTTGCTTGCTCAGGAGCAAGTTGTTTAATTTCCATAGTTATCAATTTTCCAGTTTTCTTCTTATAATTGATTTCTAGTTCCACGTGGTTGTGGTCAGGGGGTATGCTTGACATGATTCAAATCTTCTTACATTTATTAATACTTGTTTTGTGGCCTGGCATTCGATCTATCTCAGAGAATGATCCATGTGTACTTCAGAAGAATGCATATTCTGCTGCTATTGGATGAAATTTTCTATAAATGTCTGTCATATGCAACTGATTTGATATAAAGTTTAAGCTCAATGCTTCTTTACTCAGTTTGTCTTCAATAATCTATGCATTATTGAAAGTGAGGTATTGAAGTCACCAACTGTTTTTATATTGCTGTCTCTTTCTCCCTTCAAATAGTTCAATATGTGCTCTGTATACCTTGGTGCTCCTAGCTTAAGTTTTGGAGAAGGAAATGGCAACCCACTCCAGTGTTCTTGCCTGGAGAATCCCAGAGACAGGGGAGCCTGGTGGGCTGTGGTCTATGGGGTCACACAGAGTCGGACATGACTGAAGCAACTTAGCAGTAGCAGCAGCAGCAGCTTAAGTTTATTTATGTTTTCAAATGATATGTCCTGTTGTTGGACTGACCCATTTATCATTTTGTAATGACCTTCAACTCTTATGCTAGTGACTGGTTTTAACTCTATTTTTGCAGATACAAGTATAGCTACTGTTTCATTCTTCTGGCTTCCATTTTCACTATCTTTTCCCATACATTCACTTTCCATCTATGTATGTCCTTAAAGCTGAAGTGAGTTTCTTTGGCAGCACAGAACTGGGCCTGGTTTTTTCTTTTTTTTAAATTCATTCAACCATTCTAAGTCTTTTGATTGGAGAACATAGTCCGTTTACTTAAAGTTATTATTAATGGATATGGAGTTTAATTGCTATTCTGTTAACTGTTTCTGGATGCTTTATAATTCCTTCATGCTTTTGTTTTTTTCTTTTTATTATGAGATGATCTTTTTGTTGTGGTATTCTTAGATTTCTTTTTACTTATTTTTTGTGTATATATAATAAATTGTTGCTTTATTTTATCATGAAGTTTACAAAAAATCTTATATTTATGTCTATTTTAAACAAATACTTTTAACACATACTAAGCAATACTTTGGTATTCTCTCTGCACATTTAATGTTTTTGATTTCACAATTTACATTTGTTTTTACCTTGTGCATCAATTAGGAAATTATCATTATTATAGTTATATTTAATACTTTCATATTTCAATCTTCATACTGGATTTATAATTGAGTTACTCTCCATCATTACAGTATCATTCTGAATTTTGTGTATATATCTTTACTTTTGTATATTTTTCAGTTACTAACTAGAGCCCTTTTATTTCAGTTTGAAGAATTTCTTTTAACATGTAATAATTGTCTAGTTGTGGTAAACTCCCTCACTTTTACTTGTCTGGAAAACTATTTTTTATTCAATTCTGAAAGACAGCTTTACCCCATGGAGTATTTTAGTTACTACTTTATTTTCTTTCAGTTTTTTGAATATATTGTCACTCCCTTCTGGTCTGTAGAATTTCTGCTGAAAAATCCACTAATAATCTTATGGAGAGGTGGGCCTTGTACATGAATTTTTTTTTTTTCCTTACAACTTCTAAGATTTTCTTAAGATTGTCTCTTGTCTTAATTTTGACAATTCAACCATAATGTATCATGTTGTAGGTCCCTTTGGATTCATCTTTTTTGGAACTTTCTGGGTTTCCGGGGTCTGAATGTCTGTATCTTTCCCTAGGTCAGGGAAGCTTTCAACCACTATCTCCTTGAATAAGCTTTCTATTCCTTTCTCTCTCTCTCTCTCCTCTTCCTAGAGATGAATTACATATATGTTGGCTGACTTGGTGTATCCCACAATTTCACTTGCTTACGTTTTTTTTTTTTTTTGATCCTCTAAGTGAATGAATTCCACTTCTTGTCCTTGAGTTTGCTGATCCTTTCTTCCACTTGATTTAGTCTGTTGATGCTCTCAATTGAATTTTTACCTTCACTTATTATATTCTTCAGCTCTATGATTTGTTTGGTACTTTCTTATATTTTCTCTTTGTTGCAAGTTTTTATGTGGTTCACGCACTGTTCTCTTGGCTTCAGTGAGCATCTTTATCACCATTATTTTGAATTGTTAAACAGGTAAGTCACTTACTTCCATTTCACTAAAATTTGTTTTTGGAGTATTATCTTATTCTTTTGTTTGGAACATACTCTTCTATTTCTTCATTTTTCCTGCCTCTTCCTTTTTCTACACATTAGATAAGAGAGCAAGTTTCCTAGTCTTGATAAAATTGCTTCATGTTGGCAATAACTTATTTTACAGCATGACTGAAACTCTTGGTTGTTTTTCAAATCCTTGGGTTTGTCCGACCTGTCCTCTATGTTCTCAGCAACTTCTAGTAGTCAAAGATGTACAAAGACCTATCTATATCCCCAAAGGGAGGATGAGCTTCAGCTGCTTGGGTGTCAAAATATGTGGTTTGGGCTCATCCAAGGAGAAACTGAGAGAAGAACTTTGTTCTGCTCATTTTTAATAAGTTTAGTAAGTACTGGTCCTATGCCTATAGCTTCAGATGGATGTGTAGCAGTCCTCCTGCACCCAGTAATAATTGTTTATATTTCTGTTACAGTCCAGTAGGAATCATAAATACAAGGCCCTTCAGCTAACAGCCAAACAATTCAGGGGCTCACTCCTTGGTTGCCAGTCATAAATGCTGTAGTGCCATATATATCAGTTCAGTTCAGTTCAGTCGCTCAGTTGTGTCCGACTCTTTGCAACCCCATGGATTGCAGCACACGAGGCCTCCCTGTCCATCACCAACTCCTGGAGTTCACTGAGACTCACATCCATCGAGTCAGTGATGCCATCCAGCCATCTCATCCTCTGTCATCCCCTTCTCCTCCTGCCCTCAATCCTTCCCAGCATCAGAGTCTTTTCAAAGAGTCAACTCTTCTCATGAGGTGGCCAAAGTACTGGAGTTTCAGCTTTAACATCATTCCTTCCAAAGAACACCCAGGACTGATCTCCTTTAGAATGGACTGGTTGGATCTCCTAGCAGTCCAAAGGACTCTCAAGAGTCTTCTCCAACACCACAGTTCAAAAGCATCAGTTCTTCGGGGCTTGACTTTCTTCACAGTCCAACTCTCACAGCCATATTTGACTACTGGAAAAACCATATCCTTGACTAGATGGACCTTTGTTGGCAAAGTAATGTCTCTGCTTTTGAATATGTTATCTATGTTGGTCATAACTTTCCTTCCAAGGAGTAAGCGTCTTTTAATTTCATGGCTGCAGTCATCATCTGCAGTGATTTTGGCACCCAGAAAAATAAAGTTAGCCACTGTTTCCACTGTTTCCCCATCTATTTCCAATGAAGTGATGGGGCCAGATTCCATGATCTTAGTTTTCTGAATGTTGAGCTTTAAGCAAACTTTTTCACTCTCCTCCTTCACTTTCATCAAGAGGCTCTTTAGTTCCTCTTCAATTTCTGTCATAAGGGTGGTGTCATCTGCATATCTGAGGTTATTGATATTTCTCCCGGCAATCTTGATTCCAGCTTATGTTTCTTCCAGCCCAGCGTTTCTCATGATGTACTCTGCATATAAGTTAAATAAACAGGGTGACAATATACAGCCTTGACGAACTCCTTTTCCTATTTGGAACCAGTCTGTTGTTCCATGTCCAGTTCTGCTTCATGACCTGCATATAGGTTTATCAAGGGGCAGGTCTGGTGGTCTGGTATTCCCCTCTCTTTCAGAATTTCCCACAGTTTATTGTGATAAAGTCAAAGGCTTTGGCATAGTCAATAAAGCAGAAATAGATGTTTTCTGGAACTCTCTTGCTTTTTTGTTGATCCAGAGGATATTGGCAATTTGATCTCTGGCTCCTCTGCCTTTTCTAAAACCAGCTTGAACATCTGGAAGTTCACGGTTCACATACTGCTGAAGCCTGGCCTTGAGAATTTTGAGCATTACTTTACTTGTGTGTGAGATGAGTGCAATTGTGTGGTAGTTTGAGCATTCTTTGGCATCGCCTTTCTTTGGGATTGGAATGAAAACTGACCTTTTCCAATCCTGTGGCCACTGCTGAGTTTTCCAAATTTGCTGGCATATTGAGTGTAGCACTTTCACAGCATCATCTTTCAGGATCTGAAATAGCTCAACTGGACAGCCATCCCCTCCACTAGCTTTGTTCATAGTGATGCTTTCTAATGCCCACTTGACTTCACATTCCAGGATATCTGGCTCTAGGTGAGTGATCACACCATCGTAAATATTTGGTTGTGAAGATCTTTTTTGTACAATTCTTCTTTGTATTCCTGCCACCTCGTCTTAAAATCTTCTGCTTCTGTTAGGTCTATATCATTTCTGTCCTTTATTGAAAGCATCTTTGCATGAAATGTTCCCTTGGTATCTCTAATTTTCTTGAAGAGATCTCTAGTCTTTCCCATTCTGTTGTTTCCTCTATTTCTTTGCATTGATCGCCATATGTATAAATAATTCCTTTTAGGCAATTTTTATAGGTCTCCTGTGAGAAGATAAAGATGGTTATCAGCTGGCTTCCCCACTCTCCAGTGAATCACAATCAGTCCCTTTATGCCTGCTAAGTCAGCCTAGCCCACAGGTGGCAGCTTTTAAAGAATGAAAACAAGCCTCTTTCAGGATAAAACTGAGAGATAGACATTTTCTTCTTGCTCCTTCATTGTCAAACACTGCAAGGATAGCCCTTAGACGCCCTTGAAAGGCTTCCATGTTTTCTATAGTCTTATGATTCTTGTTGACTTTTAAATCCAGATGTTTTAATATCCCATCCTTTAGGGAGGAGTCTTTAAAGTTGGGTCACTAGTTGTTGAGTTCAAACACCTCAGGGAGAGGTTCAGATTTTTTTTTTAATTCCTTCCAGATTCTTTGAGACAATTCTGGGAGTGGGGTTAATATCAATAGTGTGTCTCAGCCTTTTCCACCATTTCAAAGTGGGTGATGTAGATATTTACTTGTTTACCTAGTGTGTAGGAGTTACTCAGCTAGTTTCTGGATTTCTTTCAAAGAGAATTCCTCTGTGTGTAGGTGTAGATTTGATGTATCCATTAAAGGAGGTGAGTTCCATTACTCCTATGTCACTGTCTTGGATCAGAATCTGTCTGTGGTAACCTAAATGGGCTAAATCAATTATAAAATATTTAGAAATGCAGAAATTCTGCTGCCCACAGACTTTTATTTTGGGGGTGTTGAAGTGTAAAAGGAAAGGGGTTAGATAATCTGCTTCATTTATTTTCATATAATCTGCCTTACTGTTAATCTTATTCCTTATCCCATGCAAAGAACATTTAAGATTTTATCAGTATGTGTCTAACTGTGCAATGTATTTTTTGTGTAAGTATATGAACATAAAAAATCCTTTCCTTTTTCCTTTATCCATGCCTCATGTATTAGTTCAAGGTCAGTTTTTTTTCTTACAGTTTTGATCTTAATCATCTACTTGTCCTCTCATTCTTCATATCTTAATTTAAAATTTTTGTATCCAAATATGAGCATCTGAATCTATAGTTCTGTTTCCTCCTCTAGTCCCAGTTTTACATTTGCCTGTTCTCAGATTAAATTTTCAATGCATTTTTTTGGCATTATTTTCACAGGATTTCTTGAAAAAATATTTCCAACTTGTCTTAAATTTTTGAGTTTTTTTATACTTTCTATAGTTTCTCTTCTGATGATCACTTTTGCTACATCATAACTGTTTTAATTTTGCATCATATGTAAAGTAAGTGTTCTCAAGATCCCAATTGGAAACAGAAGTTAAGCATTTTCAAAAGATTTAGCTCATACTTTGCAAAATGTTTTATGGAGATATATTTGTTCTAACTTTTCAATTTATTCTACTTATATTTAACTGCTTAGTATATTCATATTCATATTTCTAGTGCTATTTTTCTCTTTACTTATTCTATCTAAGGGGAATGAACATAATCACCAGCATTATGAGTTGTTATGGATTTGGTCAGATTCTTTAAGCATCCTATTCAAATCTTTCAGCTTAGATGAAAGAAGAATGGTGATTTTATATCTGCAATTATTTTAGTTTAAGAAGTTACAGATTGTGCTATTCACTTATACATAATGTGTACTTTTCCAGGGTCAGTGGGAAATAGGCCTTAAAGTCATAAGTTATAAAACTTTAAAGACTCTACTTTAAATACTGATAATGTATTTTGGAAGGGTCAGCTCTATGTTTTAGAAAAGGTCAGATTTGTATGTGAAAACAAAGGAATTTACAGCATATGTTCTTAAGAACAAATAGGGTATGGCATTGAAGATCTGTAAAGGTGTCATGAAGCTGGTTAAAGGGAATAAGACATCAAAAATAACTTCCTCATTTTGATAACAACTTTTAGTGTTGATGTCTTTCTTTCCTGATGACCAGTACAGTATCTTGTACTACTCATCTGGAATTCAGCAGGCCTCTCTATGCCTGCCAACCATGGGGAAAAATTATAAAGAAGATATTGAGTATGTTCTGCTATAAATTAAAACCTGCCATTGTATTAGGATAATGAACTGTGATGTGCTGGACCTAAGGCCTTGGCTATTGACTTCTTTCCTGAAATTCAATCCTTGTAACCAGTAACTTCATGTTTTGTAAATTTTTTTCCTCCTTATAATAATTATGCAGTTATTTGTGCAGCACTAGAGGCTTTTTATTGGGCCTCCTTCCAACTTTCCATCTTCAAAAAATAAAAGCTTAATAGTTGTAAGTGCAAATCTCTTTCCCAATGTCACCTTGGATTCATAAGCATACAACTGAAAGGTCAGGCACCACCAATTTGTGACCCCCTTTGTTTGAATGTATTTATTTGTGTACATCTCATATCTCCCTGTTGCTTCCTGATCCATCAGTTGTCTGAGCTTACAACTTCTACTTTCATTGAGTCTTAAGTGGAGGTCATTCCACTTACCTCATATGTTATACTTCCCTTTACATGTCAAATCGTAAGAGGTGTCGATTCTAAATTTTAAGTCATTATGTCTGCCGAATACAGTGTAGGAAAGCCTCAATGCTTTTTAATATCAGTCATGTTTACCTGGTTTCAGCCATGTATGCTATTTTGGTTTTTCAATGTATTCCCTTTGGCATTTAAGAGAAAATAAGTTCAATTTTGTTTTACTGAGAAGCATACTACTGGTGACACACATGGTAAAGAATCTGCCTGTGATGCAGGAGACCTAGTTTCGATCCCTGGGTCAGAAGGATCTCCTGGAGAAGGAATTGGCAACCCACTCCAGTACTCTTGCCTGGAGAATTCCAAGACAGAGGAACCTGGCAGGTTACAGTTCATGGGCTCGCAAAGAAGCAGACACAAATGATCAAGTAACTTTACCTTATACTACTACTAATAACAAGAAAATAATATTTTTTTTAATCCTTTAAGTGTTTTGTACAAAATATAAGGTATATTTTTGTATTTTTAAAACGCTAGAGTGAGACGGAAGGATGAAGACAAATCATTATTACTACTATTACTTGCTTCTCCAAGTATTACAACTCCAGTGATTTGTGTAGTATGTTCTATGGTATTACTTTATCAACAAATATATGACAGCAATTTTATTTCATACATCAGACACAAAGTATGATAGCATGTTTTCAGGTTGATATCGTATTTAATGTGTAAAATACCTAGGACACATCATGAACATAAGTGTGTATTTCTTTCTTCCGATTATTTAAATATAATATATCAACTAAAATCAATATTCCAAGAAAGCTTCAGTGCTTCAAGTTATTAAGCTAGAGAATAATGTGCAAATATATCTTTTGTGAAAATAGGAAGTATTTTAAAATATTTTTTCAATTGAAATATAGTTGATTTACAATGTTGTACCAGTGTCTGCTATTCAGCTAAGGGACTCAGTTATACATATATATACATTCTTTTTTTATATTCTTTTCAATTATGGTTTATCACAGGATAGTGAACATAGTTTCCTGTGCTATACTTTAGGACTTTGTTGTTTAAAAATAAAAAAATTTTAAATAGCACAGATTTGCATGAAGAAACAGATAGTTTAGTAACAAACCTAGAGTTATTATTTTGTTTCCATAGGTTGAAAAAATAGTTATAAAAGTAAATGAATTATGAAAATGTCACCACATACTTATTAGGGACATATTTGAATATCACTTTTTCCATCTCTAGCCCTGAATTCATCTCCAGCATCAAAAACAGAAAAGTATGGAATGTTCCTTCTACTTACAATGTTCTTTAATGATATAGAGTAACTTTTCCAGACTTTTAAATAATTTAGCAAAGATAACACCAAATATAAAACTCCACAGTATAATTCCATAGAGAGATCTGAAATGTTGACTTGGGTAGTGACACTACCCAAGGCTGTAAGAGTGGTGTAAGAGTGCTGAGCAAAATATCCTTAGCATTTTCTACATTTCAGACAGATAAAAAACTTTCTCAAGACTTCTTGTCTCCTGGGGAATGTGTGGGCACAGCATTTCTTACATTTTCTATTCATTTTATCCTTAGCCTTCAATTTTACATTATATCTTTGGACAGAAAATTTTTGACAGTTGTTGACTAGGCTAAGATTCCTCAAAATGAAACTATTTTCATCCACATGATTAGCCATTACAATGCCATTGTGTCTTTTATTGGGCGTTCTAATCACAACACAGACTTTAAAAGCAAATTAATATATAAAGGGATCCGGAAGCTCAATAATAATATACCTCCAAAGATCTGTGACTAGTTTACTAACAGGATTACTTGGCAAGTTTGTCCTTGTTTCTCAGAACTCTCATATAGTGTGCTTGATCTAATGTCAGATACATTGGCTTATAAAACAATATACAGAAAAAAACGTGATTCTCTACTATCTGTTTATGGGGGATAGCAAATAAAGTGACACTGATGTGTCTTTGATGAAGTCAGACCTTGAAGTCTGGCAAATTTCTTTGCCAATATTTGGCCATTTTATTCAGCCAAAAGTTGACAATGAAGAAAAAAAAAATTTCCTTATGCACAATATTTAAGTAGTTAAAATTTTAAGGCTTCTGTTCTAAGGTTCTGATTGAAATCAGTCTTGCTGTATAAAACAATATTGAACCTTATTTTCCATCTCCATTTCCATTAGCCTAGCCAGCTTTGTTCGTCAGAAGATTTTCTAGCTGCTCTTTCCAGGTGCAGGAATAAACTAATTTTTCTTCATGAAGAGTCACTCTTTAACCATATGTTCACAATAAAGTTAGCCAATTTGTTACATGAATGGCTAGGAGACTTGAAGAATTAAGAACAATGAAAAACCTTTACTGTTCATTTCCTTAGGAAGAGTAGCTGCTGCTGATTTTTTTTGTGCAAACACTGCCTAACATCCATAGAATGAGATACACACACACACACACACACACACACACACACACACACACACACACACTCTGTTCTGTCCCTTCTGTGGACAGTTACATTGTCAAGAGAATGCACATTAAATAGAGGACACATTTGAGTTGTTACTTTGCTTTGTAGTTGCAGCTGTTTTAGTTCGGCGAGTCTCCTTGTATTTATCAAGATGCATTTTAAATCACATTTCCTTAGGGATAACTGGATCTGCCATGCTTGGTTATCAACTTTCCTTCCCATCTGTTACAGCTCCTATTATAGTTGCAGTAAAATACCACAAGCAGACTGGCTTGATATGTATAGAACTGAAAATATTTGGCTTTGTGACCAAGCATTTAAACCTTACTTAACTCCAAAGTGAAAAGAGACATGATCTGATTTTCTGTGGTTTGATTTTCACTGCCAGCCTGCTTTACCAGTCTCATGCCTCAGTTGGGACCTGAGTTATTCAAAGTTATTTGATATAAAGTGAAATAAACTTGGTGTGGGAATGAGAAAGCACCTGTTTTAATCTCACTTGCTCTTTCTAAAAATCAGTTTTGGCAAGTCAATTATCTCTCTTGAGCATGAATTTCAAAATTAAAAGTATCAGGTGTAATAAAACCAGCACCAATCTTAGGATCTTAGAATGTGGTTTCAGGTGACATTCTCCAGTTAACACTTTTGCACTATAATTTCTTGGGTAATTTAATTAAGTCCTCAAACTACTGCTTTTTCTTTTGTTGCACCGGGATAATAAAAAATCTTCCTGAAAAGGTGAGGAGAGAGTAAATAATGACGTATGCTAACCTTTATGTCATGCAGCATAGCAGAGAACTATTCGAGGAGGTGTTCAGTTTAAGTTATAGAGTGATATTCAAGAGGAAGATCAGGAATATTTAAAACAAAATTGTACATATTCTCTGGGATCTTCCTGTATGTCCCTGTCAGAACAAATAAAGATTAGAACTTTTTCTTACTTTTTTTTCCACTTAAAGATTTATTTAGTAATATTATGTCCTATTGACTTTGTATAGAATATAAGAAAAGTCAATAAAATAATTTCATACATAAATGGAAATGAATACATTTATAAAAACTTACTAAAAATGAGGTAGAGTGGGAAAACAATTTAAGATGATTCTTTTAAATTATTTCTAGAATGGTCTGAACAAAATTATGAAACGTGTGGGTGGTGGAATTTTAGTTATGGAGTGAAATCTAGCATTTCATTTGAAATAATTTCAGTTTTTAATTTTCTTTATTTTTAAAAAAGATATGCCCTTAATGCATGCCCCCATTATCTACATCTTAAAATATATGATATTACCTATTCAAGGAAACTCTCTTTAATTTAAAACTTGACTCAGATGTTGTTGTTATTGTTCAGTTACTAATGGCCCACTCTTTGTGACCCCATGCATTGCAGCACTCCAGGGTCTTCTGTCTTCCATTATCTCCCAGAGTTTGTTCAGATTCATGTCCATTGAATCAGTGATGCTATCTAAGCATCTCATCCTCTGCTGCCCCTTTCTAATTTTGCTTTCAAGCTTCCCCATCATCAGGGTCTTTTCCAATGAATCAACTCTTCATATCACTTGGCCAATGTATTGGAGCTTCAGCTTCAGCATCAGGCCTTCCAATGAATATTAAAAGTTGATTTTCTTTAGGATTTACTGGCTTTATCTCCTTGTAGTCCAAGGACCTCAAGAATCTTTTCTAGCACCACAATTCGAAATCATCAGTTTTTCAGTGCTCAGCAATTCTCTATATTCCAACTCTCACATATGTAGATGACTACTGGAGAAATCATAGCTTTGACTATATGGCCCTTTATTGGCAAGGTGATGTCTCTGCTTTTAACATGCTACTGGGTTTATCATTGCCTTTCTTGGGATTGGAATGAAAACAGATTGTTTCCAGTCCTGTGGCCACTGCTGAGTTTTCCAAATTTGCTGGCATATTGAGTGCAGCGCTTTCACAGCATCATCTTTCAGGATTTGAAATAGCTCAACTGGAATTCCATTATCTCCACTAGCTTTGTTCGTAGTGATGCTTTCTAAGGCCCACTTGACTTCACATTCCAGGATGTCTGGCTCTAAGTGAATGATCATACCATCATAATTATCTTGGTCGTGAAGATATTTTTTGTACAGTTCTTCTGTGCATTCTTGCCACCTCTTCTTACTATCTTCTGCTTCTGTTAGGTCCATGCAATTTCTGTCCTTTATCGAGCCTATCTTTGCATGAAATGTTCCCTTGGTATCTCTAATTTTCTTGAAGAGATCTCTAGTCTTCCCTATTCTGTTGTTTTCCTCTATTTCTTTTCATTGATCTCTGAGGAAGGCTTTCTTACTTCTTCTTGCTATTCTTTGGAACTCTGTATTCAGATCTTTATATCTTTCCTTTTCTCCTTTGCTTTTCGCTTCTCTTCTTTTCACAGCTATTTGTAAGGCCTCCCCAGATAGCCATTTTGCTTTTTTGCATTTCTTTTCCATGGGGATGGTCTTGATCCCTGTCTCCTGTATAATGTCATGAACCCCAGTCCATAGTTCATCAGGCACTCTATCTATCAGATCTAGGCCCTTAAATCTATTTCTCACTTCCACTGTATAATCATAAGGGATTTGATTTAGGTCATACCTGAATGGTCTAGTGGTTTTCCCTACTTTCTTCAATTTAAGTCTGAATTTGGCAATAAGGAGCTCATGATCTGAGCCACAGGTCTTGTTTTTACTGTCTGTATAGAATTTCTCCTTCTTTGGCTGCAAAGAATATAATCAATCTGATTTTGGTGTTGACCATCTGGTGATGTCCATGTGTAGAGTCTTCTCTTGTGTTGTTGGAAGAGGGTGTTTGCTATGACCAGTGTGTTCTCTTGGCAAAACTCTATTAGCCTTTGCCCTGCTTCAATCCATATTCCAAGGCCAAATTTGCCTGTTACTCCAGGTGTTTCTTGACTTCCTACTTTTGCATTCCAGTCCCCTATAATGAAAAGGACATCTTTTTTGGGTGTTAGTTCTAAAAGGTCTTGTAGGTCTTTATAGAACCGTTCAACTTCAGCTTCTTCAGTGTTACTGGTTGGGGCATAGACTTGGATTACTGTGATATTGAATGGTTTGCCTTGGAAATGAACAGAGATCATTGTGTTGTTTTTGAGATTGCATCCAAGTACTGCATTTAAGACTCTTCTGTTGACCATGATGACTACTCCATTTCTTCTAAGGGATTCCTGCCTGCAGTAGTAGATATAATGGTCATCTGAGTTAAATTCACCCATTCCAGTCCATTTTAGTTTGCTGATTCCTAGAATGTTGACGTTCAGTCTTGCCATCTCCTGTTTGACCACTTCCAATTTGCCTTGATTCATGGACATAACATTCCAGGTTCCTATGCAATACTGTTCTTTACAGCATCAGACCTTGCTTCTCTCACCAGTCACATCCACAACTGGGTATTGTTTTTGCTTTGGCTCCATGCCTTCATTCTTTCTGGAGTTATTTCTCCACTGATCTCCAGTAGCATATTGGGCACCTACTGACCTGGGGAATTCCTCTTTCAGTATCCTATCATTTTGCCTTTTCATGCTGTTCATGGGGTTCTGAAGGCAAGCATACTAAAGTGGTTTGCTATTCCCTTCTCTAGTGGACCACATTTCATCAGACCTCTCCACCATGACCTGCCCATCTTGGGTGGTCCCACACGGCATGGCTTAGTTTCATTGAGTTAGACAAGGCTGTGGTCCTAGTGTGATTAGATTGACTGTAGTTTTCTTTGATTATGGTTTCAGTGTGTCTGCCCTCTGATGCCCTCTTGTAACACCTACTGCCTTACTTGGGGTCTCTTACCTTGGACATGGGGTATCTCTTCATGGCTGCTCCAGCAAAGCACAGCCGCTGCTCCTTACCTTGGATGAGGGGTGTCTCCTCACCGCTGCCCCTCCTGACCTTGAATGTAGAGTAGCTCCTCTAGGCCCTCCTGTGCCTGCTCAGCCACTGCTCCTTGAAGGTTGAGTTGCTCCTCTCGGCTGCGGCCTCTGACCTCAGACGTGGGGTAATTCCTCCTGGTCCCCGACTGTGACCTCGGATGTGGGGACTTTATTTTTTGGGGCTCCAAAATCCATGCAGATGGTGACTGCAGCCATGAAATTAAAAGATGCTTACTCTTTGGAAGAAAATTTATGACCAACCTAGATAGCATATTGAAAAGCAGAGACATTACTTTGCCAACAAAGATCTGTCTAGTCAAGACTATGGTTTTTCCAGTGGTCATGTATGGATGTGAGAGTTGGACTGTGAAGAAGGCTGAGCACAGAAGAATTGGTGCTTTTGAACTGTGGTGTTGGAGAAGACTCCTGAGAGTCCCTTGGACTACAGGGAGATCCAACCAGTCCATTCTAAAGGAGATCAGTCCTGGGATTTCTTTGGAAGGGATGATGCTAAAGTTGAAACTCCAGTACTTTGGCCACCTCATGCGAAGAGTTGACTCATTGGAAAAGACTTTGTTGCTGGGAGGGTTTGGGGGCAGGAGGAAAAGGGAACGACAGAAGACAAGATGGCTGGATGGCATCACCGACTTGAAGGATGTGAATTTGAGTGAACTCTGGGAGTTGGTGATAGACAGGGAGTCCGGGCATGCTGCAATTCATGGGGTCTCAAAGAGTCAGACACGACTGAGTGACTGAACTGAACTCAGGTTCCTCATAGCTTTCCATCGAAGGAGAAAGCGTCTTTTAATTTAAAGACTGCAGTCATTGTCTGCACTGATTTTGGAACACAAGAAAATAAAACCTGTTACTGCTTCTAGTTTTCCTCCTTCTATTTGTCATGAATTGAGGGATTGAGGGCAGGAGGAGAAGGGGACAACAGAGGATAAGATGGCTGGATGACATCACCGACTCGATGGACGTGAGTATGAGTGAACTCTGGAAGTTGGTGATGGACAGGGAGGCCTGGAGTGCTGCGATTCATGATGTTGCAAAGAGTCTGACATGACTGAGTGACTGAACTGAACTGAACTGATTGGGATCAGAGGGGCTACCCAAGTGGCACAGTGGTAAAGAATCTGCCTACAATGCGGGAGACCCTTGTTTGATCCCTGTGTCAGGAAAAGCCCCTGGAGGAGGGAATGGCAACCCACTTCAGTATTTTCACTTGGAGAATTCCATGGACAGAGGAGCCTAGCAGGCTACAGTGGGGTCACAAAGAATCAGATGTGACTGAGAGACTAACACTACTACCAGTTGGATCTGATGGGGCTTTCCAGGTATTGCAGGCAGGTAGGTAAAGAACCTACCTGCCAACACAAAAAATTTGAGGGATGTGGGTTGAATCCCTGGGTCGGGAAGATCCCTTGGAGGAGGTCATGGCACTCCAGTATTGTTGCCTGAAGAATCCCATGGACAGAGGAGCCTGGGATGCTACAGTGCATAGGGTCACAAAGTCGGACATGACTGAATTGACTTAGTACACACAAAATGGGACCAGATGCCATAATCTTCATTTTTCTAATGTTGAGTTTCAAGTCAGCTTTTTTACTCTCCTCTTTCACCCTCATCAGGAAGCTCTTTAGTTCCTCTTCAGTTTCCTCCATTAGAGTGGTATCCTCTGTGTATCTGAGGCTGTTGATATTTATCCCAACAATCTTGATTCCAGCTTGTGATTCATTGAGCCCAACATTTCCCATGTTTTACTGTGTATATAAGTTAAATAAGCAGGGTGACAATATGCAGCCTTGACGTACTCTTTTCCCAAATTTGAACCAGTCCATTGTTCCAAATCCATTTCTAACTGTTGCTTCTTGACCCACACAAGGTTTCACAGGAGACAGGCAAGGTGGTCTGGTATTCCCATTTCTTTAAGAATTTTCCACAGTTTGCTGTTATCTACACAGTCAAAGGCTTTAGCATAGTCACTGAAGCAGAAGTAGATGTTTTTTCCTGCAATTTCCTTGCTTTCTCCATTATCCAACAAAAGTTGACAATTTGGTATCTGGTTACTCTGCCTTTTTTGAACCCAACTTGTACATTTAAAAGTTCTCAGTTCATCTACTGCTAAAGCCTAACTTGTAGGATTTTGAACATTAGCTTGCTAACGTGTGAAATGAGTGCAGTTGTGCAGTAATTTGAACATTCTTTGGCATTGCCCTTTTTTGTGATTGAAATGAAAACTGTTCTGTAGCCACTGCTGAGTTTTCCAAATCTGCTGGCATATTGAGTGCAGCACTTTCATAGCATCATCTTTTAGGATTTGAAGTAGCTCAACTGGAATTCCATCACCTCCACTAGCTTTGTTCATAGTGATGCTTCCTAAGGACCACTTGACTTCACATTCCAGGATGTCTAGCTCTAGGTGAGTGATCACACCATTGTGGTTATCTGTGTCAATAAGATCTTTTTGTGTATAGTTCTTTTGTATATTCTTGCCACCTCGTCTTAATATCTTCTGCTTCTGTTAGGTTCTTATGGTTTCTATTCTTTATTGTGACCATCTTTGAATAAAATGTTCCCTTTTGTATCTCTAGTCTTCTTGAAGAGATCTCCAGTCTTTTCCATTCAGTTGTTTTCCTCTATTTCTTTTCACTGTTCGCTTAAGAAGGCTTTCTTCTCTCTCCTTGCTATTCTTTGGAACTCTGCATTCAGATGTGTATATCTTTCCTTTTCTCCTTTGTCTCTCACATATTTTTTTTTTCCTCAGCTATTTATAAGGTCTCCTCAGATAACCATTTTGCCTTTTTGCATTTCTTTTTCTTGAGATGGTTTTGGTTACCACCTCCTGTACAATGTTGCAAACCCCCATCCATAGTTCAGGCATTCTGTTTATCAGATCTAATCCCTTGGATCTATTTGTCACTTCTACTGCATAAGGGATTTGATTTAGGTCACACCTTAGTGGCCTAGTGGTTTCCCCTACTTTCTTCAATATACTTCTGAATTTGGCAATAAGGAGTTCTGCACGAGGTAGGTAATGGGAAACAAATGCAACTGTCGAAATCCAGAAAAAAATATGGATAACTTTTTTCTATGGAGTAAAATCCCATTTTTCTCCCTCGATAGTTCACCAAAAAAAGAAATAAATACAAATTAAAGAGATAAGAGAAAAAATATAGATGAAAAGCAGAATGAGTGTATTAACTCAGAGATAATAATTTTAATAATAAATGAATTAATAGCTAAT
The DNA here is from genome assembly GCF_002263795.3 of Bos taurus. Taxonomy (NCBI): domain Eukaryota; kingdom Metazoa; phylum Chordata; class Mammalia; order Artiodactyla; family Bovidae; genus Bos; species Bos taurus. Next base: position 57,544,616 of record NC_037338.1, on the reverse strand, counting down.
GGCAAAAATGCATATAAACTAAGTAAAATTTAATGAAATATTGGTGTATATGTGAAAAAGGCAAAGACAGAACCCCCAAAGAAATTCTTCCCCTACTTGTTTATAATGCCATTTATACCTTTTCATTAATAATGTCAGAGTCAACTCCCCACTCCGCCTGAGAAAAGTGATTTTTTTTTTTTTTTCCAATAGAGGCACAAATGAGAACAGATTTTAGGTAAAACCAAGTAAGATATGAAAAATAAACCGTTTCCTGTGAATAGTTCCCAATAAGATTGTATCCCATAGGATTCATCCCACTAGCGTGGAATGAACCCTACTAAGTGAATTTCAGTAAAAATCCACAGAAGTGTTCCTGGTTCAGGGCCACCATTTACAGCTCTACTTTCCCACTCACAAGTCTTACTGATTCAGGCAAAGAAAAAGTAGATTCTACAACACCCAGTCATTATAGTGAAGCTCAAAAGGATGCAAAAAGATAAAAATCACTTTACACCAGGATAGAATAAATATATGCTTGTGATATAAACATATTAGCCATAGCCGGGAGAAAACACTAGAATCAAGTGTGTTTGTGCCAGAGAAACAGAGAGAAAGCTACAGAAACAGAACAAAAAGCAAGAAACCTAAAAATTTACATTAGATGAAACAGTTTTAAAATGCAATATATATAGCACATGAAAATGTAGAATTTCAGGCAGAAAATAATTTTTATGCCTATAGACATTATGATTTTGCCCATGGACATGAAAATTCCAGTATTATTCTCTCACATTAAAAAAAAAAAAAAAAAGAGTGAAAAATCATGAATTGCCACATTTTTCTGAAAAGCCTATATCATGGCAAAAAAAATACCTAATAAAGAGAAAAAATGGCTAAAGGTGAAAAAACTAAGACAAAGCGTGCATGTTGTTAACTAAAGGGAAGCTAAAGTTATTACATTAGTTGAACATGACCACATGATATCTAAAAAGAGTTAAAAATAATAAGAGGTATTATTGTAAATTAAAACTATAATTTCCATTAAATAAATGGTTTAAAAAAGAACAGAAGATAGAGAGATAAATTTCTGAATAAAAGATAAATGATGTAGAGAAACATCTAATATTGAACTATTAGTTTAGAAACAGATCTCAGAGAAAACTATGAAGAGGAAATTATTAAAGAATCAACACAATCAAATATGCTAGAGATGATGAGAGATGCAAAAATATGCAAAAAAATAAACATAAACAACTTTGTAAGGGACAAAATAGCAAGGTTAAATAGGAGATCGTTCATAGAACCATTTAAAGAGAAAAGTGAGATTAAAAGATTTGAATCAACATCAGATTTTTAATTAACAAGGTTAGATCCAAGACTGAATGAAAGGGACCCTTCTCTTAGTTCCTTCATGGAAGAAGGCTTCTCAAAGTGGACATGAAAGGAATATTTAGAGATCTAAATATAAATGAAAAAGGGGAGTCTCTTGAAAGATCAGTCAACTATTGCTGACATTTTTCAAATTTCTAAATTACATGAGATGTGGTTACAGAAAGAGAAAGTGTATAATTATTACAAAATTTGCCCAGTATAAGGAAATATTAGTGTCAAAATTAACACCTTGAAGAATGTTCTCACCACTGGGACTTCAGGTAATTTGTATACATTGCCTGAAAATATAAACTTTATCTTTATCTTCCCTTTTTCTGCCCAGATTGCACTATGTCTAGACTAGGAGCATTGTGAGTCTTTACTATACTAAAGGTTCTCCAGGCATCACTTTGCTTTGAGAATAATGTTATCGTGTATGATTACACAGAACCTCAATTGCTGTGATGTTCTCATTTGGTGCTGTAGGGAGAGAACAAATTAGCCAACATGGTGTGGTCAGTCTCTCTCACCTCATGGCCTCTCACTCTTGCCCCACATTTTGTAAATAATGATTATGTAACAGCTGAGATCGGTTATAGTACAGTTCATGTGCATCACAAGGTGCTCGCTTGGCCACAAGCTACTTTTGTTCTGTGAGTATATATAAGGTTCACCTGAAAAGGGCCAGAAGGGTCGTGTGAGGTTATGTTGTGCTATGTCTGCTGCTACAGCTGCGATGCCAGCCAGGAGAGAATAATTGGATCTGCAGTTCCTACAGCTCCTCACATTTTCTTCCAGCCTCTTCACTTGTGCCTTGCCTATTATGGGTTCAGGGAACAGTGCAGACAGTGGGGTACAGTGAGCAGAAATCAACAAAATAATTGATGTGGTCAGAAGCAGGTAGAAGAGCCTGAGGCTCCACTGGATGGAGGAAGTCAGTGGCCACCCTATAGCATGTGGTACTATGTGGCTGTGATTCTCTCATGGTAGGCTCCAGTGGAAGACTGGGAGGCAGTGCACAGTTCACCAGATAGCATTGAAAAGGCATTACAGACAGGGAGTTCCCATTTGCTGAACAAGGTCACACGGACTGCTGTTGGCACGGTGGTGTGGAATATTCTGATGCCCTGAAGGCAAGTATGGATAGTTCTCTCTGTGATGCCACACTGGTGTGCAATGTGCAGAGATACTTGGAAGAACTACAGCAACATATATTAGTGTTGGAGCAAGAACCTCATGGCCCTGAAGCACCCAACATCTCTGAAAGTGAGCCTGTAAGTGATCAGATCATATCAGTCACTCAGTCGTGTCCGACTCTTTGCGACTCCATGAATCACAGCACGCCAGGCCTCCCTGTCCATCACCAACTCCCGGAGTTCACCCAGACTCATGTCCATCGAGTCAGTGATATCATCCAGCCATCTCATCCTCTGTCATCACCTTCTCCTCCTGCCCCCAATCCCTCCCAGCATCAGAGTCTTTTCCAATGAGTCAACTCTTCCCATGAGGTGGCCAAAGTACTGGAGTTTCAGCTTTAGCATCATTCCTTCCAAAGAAATCCCAGGGCTGATCTCTTTCAGAATGGACTGGTTGGATCTCCTTGTAGTCCAAGGGACTCTCAAGAGTCTTCTCCAACACCACAGTTCAAGGCATCAATTCTTTGGTGCTCAACCTTCTTCACAGTCCAACTCTCACATCCATACATGACCACAGGGAAAACCATAGCCTTGACTAGATGAAACTTTGTTGGCAAAGTAATGTCTCTGCTTTTGAACATGCTATCTAGGTTGGTGATAACTTTCCTTCCAAGGAGTAAGCGTCTTTTAATTTCATGGCTGCAGTCACCATCTGCAGTGATTTTGGAGCCCAGAAAAATAAAGTCAGACATTGTTTCCACTGTTTCCCCATCTATTTCCCATGAAGTGGTGGGACCTGATGCTATGATCTTCGTTTTGTAAATGTTGAGCTTAGGCCAACTTTTTCACTCTCCACTTTCACTTTCCTCAAGAGGCTTTTTAGTTCCTCTTCACCTCCTGCCATAAGGGTGGTGTCATCTGCATATCTGAGGTGATTGATATTTCTCCCATCAATCTTGATTCCAGCTTGTGTTTCTTCCAGTTCAGTGTTTCTCATGATGTACTCTGTATAAGTTAAAAAACAGGGTGACAATATACAGCCTTGACCAACCCCTTTTCCTATTTGGAACCAGTCTGTTGTTCCATGTCCAGTTCTAACTGTTGCTTCCTGACCTGCATACAAATTTCTCAAGAGGCAGGTCAGGTGGTCTGGTATTCCCATCTCTTTCAGAATTTTCCACAGTTTATTGTGATCCACACAGTCAAAGGCTTTGGCATAGTCAATAAAGCAGAAATAGATGTTTTTCTGGAACTCTCTTGCCTTTTCCATGATCCATCAGATGTTGGCAATTTGATCTCTGGTTCCTCTGCCTTCTCTAAAACCAGCGTGAACATCTGGTAGTTCACGGTTCACGTACTGCTGAAGCCTGGCTTGGAGAATTTTGAGCATTACTTTACTAGCGTGTGAGGTGAGTGCAACTGTGCAGTAGTTTGAGCATTCTTTGGCATTGCCTTTTTTGGGGATTGGAATGAAGACTGACCTTTTCCAGTCCTGTGGCCACTGCTGAGTTTTCCAAATGTGCTGGCATAATGAGTGCAGCACTTTCACAGCATCATCTTTCAGGATTTGGAATAGTTCAACTGGAATTCCATCACCTCCACTAGCTTTGTTTGTAGTGATGCTTTCTAAGGCCCACTTGACTTCACATTCCAGGATGTCTGGCTCTAGGTGAGTGATCACACCATCGTAAATATCTGGGTCATGAAGATCTTTTTTGTACAGTTCTTCTGTGTATTCTTGCCATCTCTTCTTAATATCTTCTGCTTCTTTTAGGTCCATACCATTTCTGTCCTTTATCGAGCCCATCTTTGCATGAAGTGTTCCTTTGGTATCTCTGATTTTCTTGAAGAGATCCCTAGTCTTTCCCATTCTGTTGTTTTCCTCTATTTTTTTGCACTGATCGCTGAAGAAGGCTTTCTTATCTCTTCTTGCTATTCTTTGGAACTCTGGTGAAGATAAATGTTATGGGACTGTGTGTCCCTGCTTGGCAGTGAGGCCCATTGTGCAGCAGAAAGTGACATATGAGCAGCTTATGGCCCCAGGGGGGCATCCTCAGTGGACCCCCAGTGTGACTGGGTTCACGACTTATATACTCAGGTGGAGTTGGTTGACTTGGGTACACAATTTCAGCAAAATCTAGGGGAGCCCTTGGCAGCATGGCTCTTGCGACTTTGGGAAACACGGGTGTATAGTATCATGTGTTTTACGAATGAGGTAGAATGGCTGGCATCTATAACCACTCACCCCTCACTGAGACAAAGGTTGCAGGATGTTAGGCAGCTCATGCAGGGTGTGCCTAACCAAACACATGCCCTCATGGAATGGATTAACTCTGTCATCCATACCATGTGGTCAAATGCAGGAGAGCTCCCAGATACTGTGAGTAAATGGCATATCTATGTTGAGTTGACCCAAGTGGTGAGAGAACTGGGCATGAAGCAGTCAATCTTTAACCCAAATACCCAAGGCCCAGATGACGAGTGTTACTGGCAATATTTTAAACACCATTTTGAGCAATGTCCCATTTACCTGTTTTGGATCCCTTACTGTTATTCTTGCACCTTATGTCGGGTGCCCCATCTATGAGGCGAACTCAATGATGGCTAGCTTGGGAGAATTGAGGGTCAGTGGCAGGCAAAGTGGACTAGAAATGTGAAGATGCCAAAGAGAAACTAAGCTTGTAAAGGCCCCATCTGGGTGACAAGAATGCAAATATGGGCTGGTTTGCTGGCAGCAGGACTTGACAGATTTAAAATCGATAGCCCAGTGGTCTGCTCCTAGAGCTGCGGAGGCAACTGAGACCAGAGCAGTTTACCAAGTTTGGGAAGCACCCACAGCAAGAGAAATGGGTGGTTCAGTTAAAAGATTACATGGCACCCATGGATGTTTCTTTCGATGATGCCCTTTTCCACTTTGAATAGGGCTCAGCCCAAGGTGCCCTCCTGAAGAGCCCAAGCAGGGATGGGAAACCCCATATAGAACTTGCAATTCTCTTGTCACCAGCTAATGTATAAAAGAATGGCCCTAGTTGACACTGGTAATGAATGTAACCTTGTTTACAGCAAGCCAGAAGCTGTGTCCTAGATGTAGAACAGTGTACTGTAAAGGCTGTGTCCTGTGATGTAAATTTAGTAGAACAGTTGCTGTATATCTGTAGTCCTATGATGGGCTACTAACCTTTGTTTTTCTTCTCAATTTAGAACAGTGTGAAAGCATTTGTGATCACATGGGTGAGCTGTGAATGCTGCGAAAGTCCCCTCCTTGAAGGGTGAACCTGGTGCCTACAGGGGCTTTTGTGGGTCCTTAATAAAAAACCCTGCAGGAGTAGAGTTGTCCCTGTGGAGGCTTTCCTGCAATTTCGCAAGGACAAACAGTGGACTGGACTTAGCCGTGGAAGATAAAGTGTGGTGATTTCACACTGAATAATTCTCATAAACACACAAGATTATGAGAGACAGTGCAGGAAGAGCTCGAGGAGAAGCAGCTCCCCGAGAAAATGCTGAGGGCATATTTTATTGGTAAGTTATCTTGTAATCTTTAAGTGCAGTAAAGCAAGACAGAGACCAGAACTCATGGATTAAAGAAGCTTCCTCCTGGAAGTCTGGAGGTAATTGCATGTGAGTGGTAAAGAATGGCCTTTGAAGATAAGGGGGTTTGTTCTGCATGCAGAACAGCATCTAGCTAATGCTGACATATCAGATAGAACATCTAACTTAAGAGTAGGGGAAAAAAAAAAAAGAGTAGGGGAGAGCAAGCAAGGAAGAGGGAATGAGTAAGACTAAATTCCAGGAGACATTTCTGAGAAAGCATTAAAACATGGTTCCCACAATAAAGGCACTGCACATGCAGAGGGTGGCTCTTCTAGCCCTATGAGGATAAGGACTGCAACATGAGCTCCAGGAGATACCTGGTACTGAGTATTGTTATGTATTGGGGATGTAATTGCTATTGTAGCTACTGCTGCTGCAAGATGTAAAGTGTTAGCATTATTCACCAAGGAAATATCACGGGAGATAGACTGCACATAGATTATGAGGTGAGAGACCCTGAAGGGGTGGAGGGTAGGGAAAGAGCAAATTAGCCAAGATGGCATGGTCAGTCTCTTTTACCCCAAGGCCTCTCATTCTTGCCCCATGTTTTGTAAATAATGACTGTGTAACAGCTAAGATCACTTCTAGCATGCTGCATGTGTGTCACAAGGTACTCGCTTGGCCATGGGCTACTTTTGTTTTGTAAGTATATGTAAGCTTCACCTGAAAAAGCCCTGAAGGTTTGTGCGTGGTTATGTTGTGTTACGTCTGCTGCTACGGCTGCTGTGCCAGCCAGGAGAGAATAAATGCATCTGCAGTTCCTACAGCTCCTCCTGTTTTCTTCCCAGCCTCTTAGCTCGCACCTTGCCTATCATGGATTCAGTGAACAGTGTGCACAGTGAGACATGCTGAGACAATTGGCACTGTGAGTAGGATCAACAAAATAACTGTTAAGGGTTTTCTTGTGTTTTCTAAAGAAAGCATCGGTGGAATCAGCCTTGCAACTTTGTTAGTCATCACCTTGATATTCTAGAACTTTGAAAGTTATGAAAGGAAAGATGCTTTGGTTTTGAGAAAGAAATATGCCAGAGAAGTTCCATTAGTTCCCACTGATGAGAGATCCAAATAAGGACCTCTGACTGGAAATAATAAGGAGAGACAGACAATGAGAAAAAGAGGAAGAGCATGAGATTTTAAAAATATACAAAATAGCAATTTATCCTTGAAAAAATGAATAACTGAGTTACTTGAGGAAAGGGCTATTATCTGTGGGAGCAAGGGACTTCATTTATAAAGGATGACAGCAAATTTATAGAATTTTTGTCACTGATATTGTGGTTAAATCACATACAGTACATTATGTTAATGTGCATTGTAAGCATGGTTGGCAGCTAAAAAAAGGATAAGGTGAGTGGTTTATTGACGGTGTAAAGTGTGGCTTTGGATTGAAGAGAATTCAACTAATACATTTCAGAAGTTTCTGAGGGAAAAATGAAAGAGACTTCGAAATAATCTTGAGATATTTGAATTTCCCATTTAATTTACACTTGGCTTCCCTGCTCAGTTGGTAAAGAATCTGCCTATAATGTGGGAGACCTGGGTTTGACTCCTGGTTTGGGAAGATCCCCTGGAGGAGGGCATAGAAACCCACTCCAGTATTCTTGCCTGGAGAATCCCCATGGACAGAGGAGCCTGGCAGACTATAGTCCATGGGGTCGCAAAGAGCCAGACACGATTGAGTGACTAAACACAGCACAGGCACATATAAGGGCTTCCCTGGTAGTTCAGATAGTAAAGAAGCTGCCTTTAATGCAGGAGACCCATGTTCGATCCCTGGGTCAGGAGAAAGGGATGGCTATCCACTCCAGTATTCTTGTCTGGAGAATTCCATGGACAGAAGAGCCTGGAAGGCTACAGTTCATGAGGTCTCAAAGAGCTGCACATGACTGAGTGACTAACAGTTTTACTTTCAGGCACATATTTGGGAAGATGTTCCATAAAAAAAAAAAAAAAAAAAAAAACAAGCAGGAGATTACAGAAACATCTCTAGTCCTGAGTTAACAAACATACTGTGTCAATAAAGAAGCAGAGAAGACAATGGCACCCCACTCCAGTACTCTTGCCTGGAAAATCCCATGGACAAAACAAAACAAAACATTTAGAAACCATAAATCTCACGTGACGAATCTCTCCCAAGTATCTCACATTCCTTAACTCTGCCAAAAAACTAACTTTTTTTTAAATTAAATATCTACAAAAAATTCCCCTGATAGTTGAAAAATTATTTCAATGGTCACAATGAAGTGGTATATGCTATGTATGGGATGGAGAATAATGTCACTTTATTTCTCCAAGCAGCAGGTGTTCATCAGGGACTTCAATATCAAACAAAAGTAGTGGATAAGGTTATGAGAAGGTGTGGCTTTAACAGAAATAAGAATTCAACTGCTAATATTGGGTGCAACATAACCTCTGCACAAACTTTATTAAGCATGCAATTATTCACAGATTAGGTAGCAAGTATAACAATATAAGATGTAAATTCTAATTAGTTCTTAAAAACAAGTTCTTTTTGCAATTCATTTGACCTTCTTTAAACAAAGTCTGAATTGGAGAGTACTCAAAAGAATTATAATTTGCAACACATTGATATTAAACTAACATTTTTATTTGCTGACTTAACCCATCATCTCACCACACATTAGGGACTGACTTTTACTGAAGGTCGACTTTATAGGTTCAGTGTTGCAAAATTCTAAAATTAGCGTTCAGAATTTGTGGGCAATAATCAAAGAAATGTGGGAATGAAGGTTCAAGCCCCAAATTGCATATATGCCTTAACTTGAATAATTATTAAATTTCTTTTAAAGTACTTATAAGAAACAGTGTAGTTTGTGCACTCCTCAGGCACATTGAAAATTAGCCTGTCTTAAGATAGCCCTTTCAAAGTGTAATACAGAAATGAAGCTTTCAGAAATATTTCACAAGAAACAGTAGAGAAAGTTCTCCAAATAATGATATATTTCCCACCTTTCATTTCACAAAGTAGACTGTACAGATACAGCTACATGCAATTTAAGTATCCTAGGAGAATTATCATAAAAATAATCACATTTTTGATGCATATAAAAGTGTTACCCGTATCCCCATTTGGAGGATAAAATGCATAGTTAGAAGACAAATGTGTAACTTCTAGGTGGGGTGGGAGGCATTTCTCCATAATCACCAATGGAAGTTATCTTTTCTACAATGTCCACTTCCCTTTACTCATCTCCAATATCTTGGCACTCTGTGTATGCCACACCTAGTAGGAGATGGGGGGAAATCCTGCCTTCAGTTGAGATTATCTTACAATTTAGGGATCTTGAAATAAAAATTAAGTTGATTTATAGAAAACACAGGAATGTGATTTTTTCTTGCATACCCAAGTTTTAAGTTAAAATACATGTCCACGTCTTTTTAACTGCTCTTATCTTTCAGTTTATTTCAGTAGCTCAGTCATGTCAGATTTTTTGTGATCTCATGGACTTCAGCAAGCCAGGCTTCCCTGTCCATCGCCAACTCCAAGAGCTTGCTCAAACTTATGTCCATCGAATCAGTGATGCCATCCAACCATCTCTTTCTCTGTTGTTCCCTTCTCCTCCTGCCTTCAATCTTTCCCAGCATCAGAGTCTTTTCCAATGAGTCAGCCACATCAGGTGGCCAAAGTATTGGAGTTTCAGCTTCAGCATCAGTCATTCCAATGAATATTCAGGACTGATTTCCTTTTGGATTGACTGCTTTGGTCTCCCTGAAGTCCAAGGGACTCTCAAGAGTCTTCTCCAACACCACAATCCACTGAAATTCCTGAAACATCACCAGTTACCTTAACATCCACTAAACAGATAATTACAAAGAAGTTGATAGCACATGCTGTGACCTCCTCCCTCATACTTTAACCCTTCCCTGAAAGCCATTGGGGAGTTAGGATCTTTTGAACATGAGCTGCCAGTACTCCTTTCTTGGTCCTTTAAAATGTACTTTCCTGTGCCCATCAAATGAATGAACCAAATTTTGATTCAGTCACACTGTCAATCATACAGAAATCCCTGCTACTGCAACCACATGGAGAAAAGATTTGACTCAAGCTGACCAATAAGAATATTTGAGTTCATGGCCTAATAATTAATCCAAAGATGATCAAGGCATAGCAGTGGCAAGCAGAATCTTCTTGTGATTTTCAAGGATTATTGGAAGAATTTGAGTATCCTATAGTATAAAACATACTTTAATTTTTATTGTAAGAGACACAAGTGTTAGTAATGACTACATTCATTATGTAGAATTTCAACTTCTGGAAATGAAGTTGATTTACTATGGGAGGACAAATCAAGAGACAAAGAGAAAGACCCAGGGTAGGTGAGTCATCGATGTCCAAATCAGGTTGTATCTCAAATTAGCATTCACTTGGCCTTCCAAATACCAAAATCCAATAAATGCCCCTTGACCTTTAAAATGTATTTAAAGACTAATTTGTGTTGTTTTTTATTAATTAAAATCTAAAACACACACTGATAATGGGTTCAGAATGATTTAAGTATCTTCTACATATTAACCCAGTAAAAAACAAAGTTAGGCTCAGTGCAAGTTGTCCACTGCTAAGTCACTTCATTCATGTCCAGCTGCTTGCAACCCTGTGGACTGTAGTTCACCAGGCTCCTCTATGCATGGGATTCTCCAGGCAGGAATACTGGAGTGGATTGCCCTGCCCTCCTCCAGGGGCTCTTGCCTGTCCAGGGATCAAACTTGAATCTCTAGTGTCTCCTGCATTGGCAGGCAGATTCTTTACCACTAGCTCCACCTGGGAAGCCCTACAAGATTGCCTACTTCTTTTCTATTTACCAATACCCTTAGCCTTTCAAAGAGTCAGGCTTCCCTGGTGGGTCAGAGGTTAAAGTGTCTGCCTCCAATGCAGGAGACCTGGGTTCAATTTCTGGGTCATGAACATCCCCTGGAGAAGGAAATGGCAACCCACTCCACTATTCTTGCCTGGAGAATCCCATGGACAGAGGAGCCTGGTAGGCTACAGTTCACTGGGTCACAGAGTCAGACACGACTGAGAGACTTCACTTTCTTTCACTTTCACTTTAGCCTTTCAAATGAATCTTTTATTATACATTAAAAAAGACTCATGGCAAATGATTTGATATCAGAATTATTGAGTTCCATGTTCGCTTCTTTTTTTTTCCAATTGTTATACTCTTGAGAGTCCCTTGGACTGCAACGAGATCCAACCAGTCCATTCTAAAGATTAGTCCTGGGTGTTCATTGGAAGGGCTGATGATAAAGCTGAAACTCCAGTACTTTGGCCACCTCATGCAAAGAGTTGATTCATTGGAAAAGACTCTGATGCTGGGAGGGATTAGGGGCAGGAGGAGAAGGGGACAACAGAGGGTGAGATGGCTGGATGGCATCACCGACTCTATGGATATGAGTTTGAGTGAACTCTGCGAGTTGGTGATGGACAGGGAGGCCTGGCGTGCTGAGATTCATGGGGTCGCAGAGTCGGACACGCCTGAGCAACTGAACTGAACTGAACTGAGTATTTAATTATCTAATTTTTTATCTAATAATATCTGATTAACTATCTGCTTATTCATCTTCCTAGAAATAATGGTGGTCATATTGCTACTATGATCCCCAGACTGATCAAATCAATTAATACATATAAAATATTTTTAAAACTGTACAGTATCACACAAATAGGAAATTTATCATTGTTTTTAAATTATGAAGTTAATAGAATTTAATAAAATTTTAATAGGAAAAAAATTAACTCTTATTCTCCTGGTAATTACTTTTAATAAACATATTTTCAAGGCATTTTATTACTATCAGAGAAACAGAATGCACAGATCTCTATCATTATACCATGTGATAAAATGGTAGTTTAATTACCTGACAGTTTGAGTTGATACTTAAAATGAATTTTTAATATTCTGCTATATTGATTTATATTTTGATTTTTTAATTAATTTTATTTTTATTATTTTTAAATTTAAATTTATTTATTTTAATTGGAGGCTAATTATTACTTTACAATATTGGTTTTGCCATACATCAACATGAATCTGCCATGGGTGTACACGTGATTTATATTTTGAATTGTGAATTAAAATATTACTCAAGCATGCAAATTCTTTAACTCTCATTTTCATTGAACAACTATAGGAAGAATTCTAATTGTAATGCAAATCACACTTGTTTATGTGAATATGTGGATTTGCCTCAGAGAAATTATGAATTAATTTGCTTTCAGTGAGAAAGTAATTTGAGCACAAAGAATCAGAAAATAGGTGAAAATGGAAATAAAACATCTTGATCATCTAAGGGGCCTTAAGGAAAAAGGCATAGTATATTATTTTTTGTGTTTCAAAACATAATGTTGTTGCACATGTTACATTTTAGGAAATATAATGCTATCTATAATATAATTAAATTTGATTATGTTCTTATGTATTAATATAAAATATAAGTATATATGTGCTATTCACAATGGAGAACTAATGAAAGCACATGTGTGTATATATATATGTATCTAACTTCCTATATTCTAAATCTGGCTGTTTCATTTGACCTTAATGAACTGGTTGTACACATTTCCATTTCTTCAATATTATTTGTATAAATATTTTCTGAATTCTTACAGAATTAAGAAATAGGCTTAAGATTATGTGAGCTGGAGAAACATCTGCCAAACATGTTCCACAAATTACTAGTTATGAAAAATGTTAATAGTTGATTCTCCCAAACTCTATAAAGCTTTAGGACATCCTTATTAAGCAAAATCTTCAACATGCTAATCTTTTAAAAAATCACTTGAGTTAAAAACATACCATTTTTTTAAATTAGCAACAATAAAGTACAGATATATTTTTACAATCCCAAAGTTTTGTTTTCAGCAGAGTCCATTTGTTTTTATATTTAAAATGATAAAACAATATTTTCTTTGAGTGAAATATGAACAGGAATCATTTTAAATCAGTGAAAGGGCCATTCTGACGCAGAGATTTGTTTCTTGAGAGGCATTCATTGCAACATATAACTAGTAAACCCTAAGTAATCAAGAGAAGAGGTAGAAGTGGGATCTGAAGAGTTAATTACACCCATACAAAATACTGTTAGTACAGTTTTTACTACTGTTACTAGCCAACTCTTCTGTGGGCAAACAAATTTAATCTGAAAACCACACTATGAGGTGAGTGTTAATTTATATGCTTTTTATGTATAAGGACATGGAGGCACAGATGGAGCTCATTTGTAGCAAAATGGCCCCAGCATTCACACTTTCGCCCACTGTGCTCTTCCCCAGCTGCTCCCTGGTCATGCAGTCAGGGAAGGAGTCTTCTAGAGAGTGACAAAGGGAAATAGCAAAGGAGAACATAATAAAGGAAGAATGAGGAAGTGTACTTCAAAGTGAAAGATAAGGGGTGTTAATTTTCAAGACTCTAGAGATAAAAGAAACTACAAGCAATAGCCAGAGTAGCCTCTGCAGTACTAGAAGAACATTCATATATTTTTTCAAACTCTACGAAAGTAGAAATGGAAAGGACTTGGAAGACCCTGCAAACAAATACTGAGAGACCAAGAATGATGTGAGATATGAATACTCTTTGGGGAGAGAATATATGACAGAGGTCAAAGAGGACAAGGTAGGTCATAACTATGACTCTTTTTGCTCCTGGCTAAATAGAACTTCTAAAACCAGCTTGAGCATCTGGTAGTTCACTGTTCACATACTGCTGAAGCCTGGCTTGGAGAATTTTGAGCATTACTTTACTAGCATGTAAGATGAGTGCAGTTGTGCGGGAGTTTCAGCATTCTTTGGCATTGCCTTTCTTTGGGATTGGAATGAAAACTGACCTTTTCCAGTCCTGTGGCCACTGCTGAGTTTTCCAAATGTGCTGGCATATTGAGTGCAGCACTTTCACAGCATCATCTTTCAGGATTTGAAATAGCTGAACTGGAATTCCATCACCTCCACTAGCTTATGTTCACAGTGATGCTTTCTAAGGCCTACTTGACTTCACATTCCAGAATATCTGGCTCTAGGTGAGTGATCACACCATCGTGATTATCTGGGTCATGAAGCTCTTTTTTGTACAGTTCTTCTGTGTATTTTTGCCACCACTTCTTAATGTCTTCTGCTTCTTAGGTCCATACCATTTCTGTGGTATGGACTCAATAAACAGTCCATCTTTGCATAAAATGTTCCCTTGGTATCTCTAATTTTCTTGAAGAGATCTCTAGTCTTTCCCATTCTGTGGTTTTCCTCTATTTCTTTGCACTGATCGCTGAGGAAGGCTTTCTTGTCTCTCCTTACTACTCTTTGGAACTCCGCATTCAGATGCTTATATCTTTCCTTTTCTCCTTTGCTTTTTGCTACTCTTCTTTTCACAGCTATTTGTAAGATCTCCTCAGACAGCCATTTTGCTTTTT